>NW_027281266.1:0-119034 GCF_046629955.1 Centroberyx affinis
TGGTAGAAGGCTGATCTTGTGAGTTGATTGATATGGCTCTTAAAATTTAGATCGCCGTCTATGATTACACCCAGATTTCTAGCTTCACTTTTGCTCTCCAGAGACAGAGAACTGAGATGAGCTGCAATTTTCTGTCTCTGAGCCTTTGCACCAAAGATGAGTATTTCTGTTTTGTCTTTGTTCAGTTGTAAAAAGTTCTGTGACATCCATAGATTAATATCATCAATACACTGAGTTAGGGAATGTATGGGATCTAGGTCCTCGTGGGACAGGGATATGTACAGTTGTGAATCATCTGCATAATTATGGTAGTTTATTTTGTGTTTCTGTATGACATGTGCGAGTGGGAGCATATAGAGATTAAACAGTAGTGGTCCAAGAATCGAACCTTGGGGTACTCCACACATAATACTCACTCTTTCCGAGGCAAAGTCACCAATGGACACAAAGAACTGCCTGTCCTGTAGGTAGGATCTGAACCAGTTTAGAACCGGGCCGGATAGGCCGACCCATTTTTCTAACCTCTGTAGTAAAATGTCATGGTCAACAGTGTCGAAAGCGGCACTGAGATCCAGAAGCACAAGAACAGATAGTTTATTGGAGTCTGTGTTTATATGCAGATCATTCACAACTTTGATAAGTGCTGTTTCTGTGCTATGGTGGGATCGAAAACCAGATTGATAAGTGTCTAGAAGGCTGTTTGATGTTAGATAGTTATTAAGCTGAGAATAAACTGTTTTTTCAAGTATTTTGCTGAGGAAAGGTAAGTTGGAGATGGGCCTGTAGTTAGCAATAACTGTTGCATCAAGGTTACTCTTCTTCAGAAGTGGTTTAATGACAGCTGTTTTAAGCGCTGCAGGAAATATACCTGACTGAAGAGAGCAGTTAATCATTTCCAATACCTCAGGTGCTAAGCAGTCAAAAACAGTTTTAAAAAATGTGGTAGGGAGAGGATCCAAGCAGCAGGTGGAGGACCTGAGCTGCCCAACAAAATTGTCTAGTTGTTGTAGGTCTAGAGGGTCAAAATGAGACATGGCACAAGTAATATTCCTGGAGAACTGGAGGGTAGGTTCATTTATAGAACTTGAGGCACTAATGTTCTGTCTGATGGCAATAATTTTGTTATTGAAGAATGTGGCGAATTGCTCACATTTTTTAGTGGACAGCATCTCTGATGGGGTTGGACATGGTGGATTAATAAGTCGATCAACAGTAGAGAAGAGCACTTTACTATTGTTGATATTTTCATTAATGATTTTAGAGAAGAAGGATTCTCTGGCCTGTTTAATTTCTTTGTTGTAGTAACTCAGTCTATCCTTGTAGATTTCATAGTGAACCTGAAGTTTTGTCTTTCTCCACTGTCGTTCTGCCTGGCGACACTTTCTCTTAAACTGCCTAACAACCACTCCATTTCTCCAGGGGGCTTTTTGTTTTTTTATGTTTTTAGTTTTAACAGGTGCAATGCTGTCAATGATATTTCGTACTTTTGAGTTGAAGTTGTTCACAGGATCCTCAGTTGGTGATGCCATGAACAACGGTAACTCATTTACAGTTTTCTTAAAGGTTTCAATTGTGTTATTATCAATGGTACGTTTTTTGATTGTTCGAGTACTCTTCTGTTGTACAGGAAAAGCAGACACATCAAAAAATATGCAACAGTGATCTGAGATAGCAACATCCATGACACAGGGTACGGAAATATTAAGTCCTTTTGATATGACCAAGTCCAGAGTATGCCCCTTATTGTGGGTGGGGCCAGAAACATGCTGAGTGAGGTCAAATGCCTCCAGTAGGCTAATTAAGTTTCTGGCATCAGGGTCTGTTTGATTGTCAACGTGAATATTAAAATCACCTGAGATAATTAAACAATCGTAGTCAGTGGAGACCTTGGACAGTAACTCAGAGAGTTCATCAAGAAAGCCACATTTAGATTTTGGTGGCCGATAGACAGTAATTATTAAAATCGCAGCACTACAGTGTATAGATACAGCAAGGTATTCAAAAGACGTGAATTCCCCGAGGGAGATTTCCTTGCAGTTATATATATCAGAGAAGACAGTAGCTATTCCACCGCCCCTCTTATCAGATCTGGTGGTATGGATGAACTTGAAGTTAGGAGGTGCAGTCTCAATGAGCGCGACTGCGCCATTTCTATCCAGCCAGGTCTCGGTCAGTAGGGTGAAGTCTAGGTTATGTGTACTTATAAGATCATTAACTAAAAATGACTTATTCGTTAGCGACCTGACGTTTAATAAAGCCATTTTTATTGTTCGAGGTGCATGGCTTTGTGGGGGACTGATAATTGGAGTCCGAACCAGTAATAAATTGTTTAGATTCCTGTATGTTACAGAGAGATTACGGGGTCTATGTCTATGACTTATAATTACAGGAATTTGTGTAGCAGAGTGACAGTCATTAGTATAATGAATCGGACTCACCAAACATCATTTTCGTAGTGCGTTGGAGGAGTTTAATGCAAGTTCCATGTTCATGGCGAGAAGACGTGATCCGTGAGAGTTTGGATGTACTCCATCGTGTCTGAAGAGGTATGGGCGGTTGAAGAGGGTAATAAAGTTGTCTACAAACGGTACGCTGAGCGAGCAGCAGTATCCCTTGAGCCATGTATGAAGTTGACGGACACGGCTGAATTTGACGTCTCCAAAGCTGGGACAGGGCAGTGGGCCGGAGATGATGAACCGGCGGTCTGATTGTAAAAGGCTGTCAATAAGGTTCGTGAAGTCGTCTTTAAGTGTCTCCGACTGTTTATTCCGGAGGTCGTTAATTCCCACATGGATGACAACGGTTGAAGCAGATGGGTTTTGATCCAGCAGCTGTGGGATTTTGGAGTCTATATCCTGGACTCGGGCACCCGGGTAGCAGAAGGTTTTAGCCGCAGGCAGGGTGATGTGTCGAACCATAGATGAGCCGACAACGAGCACAGATGGAGGTCCGAGCTGAGCAGCCGGTGGTTGGTGGTGAGTCTCCCGGGAGCGAGGGCGACGTCTGGGCCCCTTCCGTGTTTCACGCCCCTCGGGTTTGGGGGGAGACTGTCGTGCTGCCTGACTGGATGGCTCTGGTCTACCAGGTGGATGGGAGGAGCTGTCGACACCGGAACAACAACTGGAGGACCTTCCAGTCCTGCCCAACGGTGGACACTGCTGGCCACGATCTTGAGAGCGCGGCTGAATGTTTATCGCCGCAGGGGCAGTGACAGCGGAGGTGTGCGACGCAGCTTTGACAGAGGATCTGCCACCGCTGGATCTAGCAGGAGCAGAAGCAGAAGCAGGAGCAGACGCCGCTGGACAGTTAGCAGGATCGGGAGACGCTCCAGTGGAGACACGGTCTGGAGCTGGGCAGGTTACACCAGCATCACCTGGGTGGTCCGGAGCTTCGTCTGGCAGCGTTGCGTAGCGATTTGACAGGTGGAGTGGTGGGGGAGAAACGACCGCCCGCCCCCCTTTCCTACCTCCCCTGACCACCACCTCCGACCAGGTGGCCTGTGGATTGGGGGTCGAGCAAGAGGATGGCCGAGGGCGTACTGGATCCCACAGAATGGTATCCGAGATGGCGGAGTTAGCCGAAATCCTCCTAGCCTGAGCGGCTGCCGTGTCCATATAACTGGAAAGCATGGAGTCCTTCTTCCGCAGCTCCGCAGAGAGCCTACGGATATCTTCTTTGAGGTTAGTAACCTCTCTGTTATTGCGTGTAAGCAGCAGACAGTAGTGGGGTCCAAGCCTTTGGGGCAAATAATTTCACAATGAGAAGAGAAGATTTCTTCATCATTATGGAAAGGTTCTGCATCTTAAACATAAACATTTGGTGAGAGTCGGGTAACTGCATGGTGTAAGACATAATGTAGGCAACTGAACTATGTTCTGTGTACCATTTGGTTGAGATTGAGTCAAATTTATGGGACAAATTTGAAAAAATAGTTTTGCCTGAAGGTGACACTATGGAGTGTGACCAAATGTGGTTTGGTTGCTCTAGCATCAAGTGTTTAGGAATTAAGTCCATACACAGTATGTTGTGCACAAAACCTTGTTGAGATTGGATCAACTATACAGGAGAAATAGCAAATAATAGGTTTTGCAAAAAATTCTGACGGAAAAACTATCATGGTGTAAATGACAACCTATATGTTCAATGTATTTGGATTGAGCCGATGAATCTCAGAAAAACTAGATAGCACTCACTAGAGCGCATACCTCCGCCAATGAGATCTGCCTGTTCAAATTATAGCCACTTTTAAGCATTTTGTCTGATTATCTCAACACCACGTGGCCAATCAGCACCATATCTGTTCAGTGGCCATTACGGCTGCCCTTCTACCACTGGACCAAGTTTTGGAAAAATTTGCTGGGTGGATATGTCTAAACAGGAAATGAGCTCCCCAGTACCCCCATCTTTTTATGTCAGCTGATAGGCACACAAAGTTTCATGGTGTTACATGAATCCATTTGTAAGTTACGTGCCTATTTATGAGAAGCCATGCCTCCCTGCGGCCAAACGGTGTGAAAAGTCAGTTCTTCCTTGCTCCCCGACTAAACTTTCCACAAAGTTTCATGCAAATCCATTCATAAGTTTTGGAGTCATCCTGCTAACAGACAAACAGACAGACGGAAGGGGGCAAAAACATAACCCCAGTCCAACGCCATTGGCGAAGGTAAAAATTTATTCTAGCCCATACAGTTTAGGAGTTATTGACCAAAATATAAAGTTGCTTGTTACAGCATCACCATTTGGCTGATCAGTGTAATTTTTATGCCTGAGTAGTGGGGGAGATTTGAAATGTATCCACCAAATTTTGTTGCTCTAGGCCTTAAGGTCTCTGAGGTATAGATCGTTTTAGGGCAGAAAAAGAAGAGGAAGAAGAAGAAGAATCTTAACAAACATTAGGGTTTCAGCTCTGCGGATTAAATCCTCTAAAAACAGGTTATATTATACCTTATCAGTCTGTAACCCTGTGTATTCATGCCAAAATCCCATGTTTGCCTGAAATTGTTTTTGGACATATACAATGTGGGTTTGTCATATCGGTGCGACCAGCAGTGAGCTGGGTTGTGGCTAGCACAGGAAAATCATAGCAACAACAAGCAGTAAGAAAAAAAAAACAGCAAAGCTAAAGATGCAGCAGACAAGGCCCGTTCAAAAACAAAGTGAACATGAGTGTTGCCTTTTTTTTAAATTGCAGATTGGCTGTGTTCCCTGTCTGCTTCTTCAACACCTGCCAGCACCATAGCTCCTGCATCACATCGCTAGCTTGCCTGGGAAGCTGAGCAGGTTTGGCTGTGGTTAGTCCTTCGATGGGAGACCACCTGGTGCTGGAAGTGGTGTTGGAGGACCAGTAGGAGGTGCTCTTCCCTCTGGTCTCATGAATAATATCCCCAATGCCCCAAGGCAGAGACAGGGGCTGCGGTCGAATAGTCAAAAAAATACGTCCTAACTCCTATTCCTAACCACTTTTCCTTGACCCTGTTGGAAAACGTCATGAGGTCAAGGAAAGATGTGAAGGAGAATTCATAAGAGCTTAGGAAAAGACAACCGCGGTGCTAAGAGAATCTGACTGCACTTACACTAGGCTACGTAATTATGCGACGGTGGATGTCAATGACGTGGGTCTGCCGTGGTGAAACTACAATGTTCCGAAGATGGACTACTAAAAGCGCATCTTAGATACTTCGCCCCGTGCGTTCTTACCATGTTGTTTCATGCAGGCTATATAAACGTGGACAACCCAGTGAAAAATATTGCTTCATCACCAAGGTTGGAATTGAAATAAAACAGGAATATAGGCTACCAGTCACAAAAGTGAAACAAAATGGTTGTCACATTGAGAATGGTTGCTCACGCTCACCCTCCTGTCCACTCATATCTCATATTTATCGACATGAATCCCAATTAGTATGATTGTATGAAAATAATTGTTAAATTCATGCAAGATGCAAGGCATAACATGTTAGGCCTACAAATCTACTACTGTACATATCATCATTCTTAAGTTTCAAACATGTTGAATTAAAAACATCATCTGGCTAAAAACGTCTCATATCCCTTTTTCTTGACAGACAGACTTCTGTGTTATGGTTAATATGCTGATTATGATCTGATTATAAGCCTATGCATATAATAGCTAAAGTTGTTATGGCTGATACAGGCCTTTATTAAGGCAAGGGTTTCAGCATCTGTGACTGAAGTAAAATTAATTAATGATATTCCTAAAGGCTGGCAATACAACAACGCTCAGAATGAAGAAATAACTAATGCAAACTGAGCATAGGTTATGCTACAGCGTTACAAAAATGCCAAAGAACTTTCAGCCATACTTGACACGTCTGATCTGTCTCAACATGTGAAAGGGCCGACCCATACTAGAGGACACACTCTAGATCTGGTTATTACTAAGGGTGTTAACATTTCAAATGTCACTGTGCTTGTCGTTGCTCTATCAGATCATTTCTGTGTATTCTTTGATCTGTCTATTACACCAAAAATTAACATTAGATCTGAAACTGTTAAAAAAAGGTACATTAATGAGAATACCAGAACACTTTTTATGGAAGCCATCAAATCTGGAACTGCCCCAGCTTCAAATCATGTTGATGATCTACTGAATACCTTCAATTCTAAAATTTCGAATGTAATTGATGCCATTGCTCCTGCTAAGGTTAAAATGAATGCTAGTAAGCAAAAGGCACCATGGAGAAACACTCATTCTGTAAGGGCACAGAAAAGGGAGTGCCGGAAAGCAGAGCGAAAATGGCGTAAATCAAACCTCCAGATTCCAAGGAGTAAAAGAGGGGTTTGATGATATGGGTAACAAGAAGGACATTAGTGAGACATTATTTAGTGAGATATATGGGTATACTTTGGAAAAGATACAGCAACTGTGGGAGGAACACAATCATATTTACTTTATATAATAAAGAGATTGGAAGTGTCCTTCAAAACTCAATGTTGTTTTTGAGTTTGTCTATTAGGGGAGTGAAATTAGCTTCAAATAGGGAGGTGTATTTCTTAGTTATCACAATTCCTAGATAAGTGAACTTCTCTCTTGTTATCCTAAAAGGAAGTTGTTTGAGTCACTCAGTGGAGTAATGGACCCAGCAGACACTGACACTTTCCGCGACGTGATCAAGACTTTGCGGTCATTTACCTCCAGGGCTCCCCAGCGCACTCAAGCCCCTACCCCATCATGTCCCGGCAGAGGAAGAAAGCTCCGGGGGGTTCTGGGGGGTTTCAGCCCCTTTCCCTGCCCGCTTGTCTGTCTCTCCTGTGCTCTCAATCCCCAGCGCACTCAAGCCCCAACCCTCTCGTGTCCCGGCAGTGGAAGAAAGCTCCGGGAGGTTTCAGCCCCTTTCCCTGCCTGCGTACCTTGCCCATTTAGCAGCCTGTGCTGGGCCTGCTAGTCACCAGCCAGCCTCTCTGTCAGCTAGCTTTGGGCCTACTAGCCAACAGCCTGTCTCCCAGTCTGCTAGCTTTGGGCCTCCTAGCCTTCAGCCTGCCTCCCAGTTTGCTAGCTTTGAGCCTGCTAGCCACCAGCCTGTCTCCCAGTTTGCTAGCTTTGGACCTGCTAGCCTTCAGCCTGCACTTCGGACTGCTCGCTACCAGCCTGCACTCCAGTCGGCTGGGCTGCAGCAATCCCCTGTTCTTCCTGATCTGCAGCGGTCCGCTGTTCCAGCGCCGCGAAAGCTTCCTGTCCCTGCTGAGCTGCAGCAACCTCCTGTCCCTGCTGAACTGCAGCAGCCTCCTGTCCCTGTTAAGCTGCAGCAATCTCCTGTTCAAGCTGAGCTGCAGCAGTCTCCAGTTCCTGCTGAGCTGCAGCAGTCTCCAGTTCCTGCTGAGCTGCAGCAGTCACCTGTTCCTGCTGAGCTGCAGCAATCTCCTGTCTCTGCTGAGCTGCAGCAGTCTCCTGTTCCTGCTGAGCTGCATCAGTCTTCTGTTCCTGAGCTGCAAAAGCCTTCTGTTCCTGAGCTACAGCCGTCGCCTGTCCCTGCTGAGCTGCCGCAACCTCCTGTCCCTGCTGAGCTGCAGCAATCTCCTGTCCCTGCTGATCTGCAGCAGTCTTCTGTTCCTGAGCTGCAAAAGTCCCCTGAGCCTGAGTCGCAGCAGTCCCCTGTTCCTGAGCCGCAGTTGTCTCCTGTTCCTGTGCCACTCTGGTCATCCGCCTGAGGTTTCCTGCTCAGCCTATGTCCTGCCTCCAGGCCGTCCGCCTGAGGCTTCCTGCTCGGCCTCTGTCCTGCCTCCAGGCCATCTGCCTGAGGCTTCCTGCTCGGCCTCCGTCCTGCCTCCAGGCCGTCTGCCTGAGGTTTCCCCTGTCCAGCCCCCGGTCCACTTGCCTCCGAGTCCCTCCTCTGGGCCCCCTGCACCCACCCTGCTCGGTTTTCCTGATCGGCTTGATGGGACGTCAGGAGCGTCCCTTGAGGGGGGGGGGATACTGTCATGGTCCCAGCCTAGCCCTTGTGTTTCCCTTCCCTGTGTTCCCAGTGCTCCCTTGTCTGTCTCTCTCTCTGTCTTGTTTGTGTGTGGGCATGGTCTCCCCTTGTTATCCTGGCTCCCAGCTCGTCCTACACACCTGCCTGCAATCAGCTCGTCTCCAGTCTGCTCACCTGCTTCCCATCATCTCCTCAGCCCACAGTATATCATCCCCAGTTTGCCATCCACTCACCACCAGATTGTTCTGCCTAAGTCGTGGATTTCTCTGTGTGTCTCTCCGCCTGCCCACGCCACTCTAGCCAGCCTGTCAGCTCATCTGCTTGTCCGCGTGCCTGCTCATCTGCTTGTCTACCAGCCAGCCTGTCAGCTCATCTGTTTGCCTGCCTGCTCATCTGCTCATCTGCCTGCCAGCCAGCTCGGTCCGAATCACCTACATCACTCCACCTCGCTGCCTTCTGCCACAACCCTTCTATTCGTCTCATTCACCCAAACCAACCACCTACCTTCCAATAAACCTTTTTCCTTTGCCATCCACCTTTTGTCTGTGTCTGCATTTGGGTCCAAGAAAACAAACCGTAACAGTTTTTAGATATAAGGTCTGAGAAAAGCTTTTGCATCCTTAACCAATTTCTGATATGTGAGCATTCAATTTCTCAAAATGTCATGGAAGATGTATAATTTATTAGCTTTCCATTTACGCTCAGCTTTTCTGCATTCTCTTAGAGAAGCCCGAGTTGTATCATTGAGCCAGGGAAGAGCTCGAGGTTTTGACCTCTTGTTTTTGAGAGGAGCAATGGAGTCGAGTGCTACCAAACAGGTTTGATTGAAATGAGTGACTAGCTCATCAGTGTGACTGTGAGATGTCATGACAGATATATCACTGCAAGTCGCCAAGAAAGCCTCAGATAATTTGGTTGCAGAGGTTTCTTGCAGAGGTAGAAGGAAGTAGCCATGCATCAAATGCAATTGTCTTGTGGTCAGACACACACATATCCTTTGTCTCAAGATTTAGGGGCAAACCAATGTACAGTACAAGGTCAAGAGTATGGCCCTTTACATGAGTAGGCTCACTAACACATTGAATAAGGTTAAAAGACTCAATAAGCTGCATAAAATCAGTGACAAGTGCATGTGATGGGCAACACACAATGATGTTAAAATCACCAAGTATTAAAATTTTATCATAGTTAGGCATGATAAGAGACAGAAGGTCAAAGAATTCCTGGATGAAATCATGGTTCAATTTAGGGGGTCTGTAGACTAGGACACATAGCAAGGGAGCCTTACCATTGACTAGGAAACTATTGATGGTGATTCAAAAGTGTGAAAAGTGCCAATACAGATAGGGGAACATTTTATATGATTTTTGTGAATAACAGCTACCCCGCCACCACGATCAGCCTGGGTTGATGGAAATGAATAAAACCAGGGGGTGTAGCTTCAATCAATGGAGTGGAATCTCCTACTAGACTCAACCAAGTTTCAGTAATCATAAAAAAATCGAAATTAAAAGAATTAATAAAATCATTACAGATAAGACTTGTTAGAGAGAGATCTAACATTCAGAAGTCCAAACCTGACAACTAGGTCGGAGGTGGGAGTATAAGCACGAATATGAATCAGATACATTGGCAGCTGTCGGTTTTATTGCACAGGGAGCTGCTCTGAATCTATGGTAGGAAATGACAGTATCGATGGGGAATATAGGTAATGAAAACAATGGCTGGTCCTACCACACCAACACGTCATGCTGTGAGGCAGGAGTCCATGTTATCAGACAGCTTGAGGGCCCCCCTCCTGTTTGGGTGAAGACCATCATGCTGAAGTAATATAGGTCTTGCCCAGAACAGGTCAAAGTTATTAATGTAAGGGAGCCCAATGGAGGCACAGTGGTCCTTTAGCTATGAATGAAGTCCAAACAGTCTTGACCATCTCTCTATACCTCTCTGGTGGGTGGGGAGAAGGCCTGAGATGAGGATTTGCTTTCCTGTATCAAGAAGAGCAGCAATTAGTGTTTGGAAGTCTGCCTTTAAGACCTCTGACTGTCGCGCTTTAATGTTATTGGCGCCCACATGGATGATGATTGATGATGAATGTTGTTGTAGTTGGCCAGGATGTGGGGTAGCCTGCGGTGAATGTCCCGCACCCGCACACCAGGGAAACAGTGGACTTTGTAAGAAAGGGAAACGGTTGGTGAGCTGTATGCTTGGTGGAGAGGATAGAAGAGTGCAGCGGTGGAGTCTCCCAGGATGCCCAGCAGGCCGGGGGGCCAGTTGTATTAAAATTGTCCTGCAGTCTGGACTGTTCCTTAAGAATTGCATTACTTTCCTTGAGTGTTTTGACAAGTCCCATAGCATCAATTAGCCTATTTTGCATATCTGAGTATTTGATGCATTTACTGCAGGTAAAAACACAATCGATAAAATCCTCTTCTAAAACTATGGTAAACATGTCGCAGAGTTCACATTTTAAAACCTTCTCCTTCTCCGGACTTGCCCTGCCATACTGCAGGTGTAAACAGAGTAGGCTCCAGGCTTGTAGGCTAGTGCAAGTTAGCATGGCAGGCTAGCAGAGTTGGATGTGCAAGGTCTGAGAGTGTAGTCAACAGAATTTTCCGGAGGTGTCTTCATAATGTAAGATCACATAAAAGATGCTTGATTGCTATTGAGATGAGGGTTTGTAGCCCGCCTTGGCTGCACCACCCAGCCACCACGCTTCAGCAAAAATTCTGTACAACCAACCACGATGAGCAAACTACAAAGACTACTCACGCAGGGTTGGTTCAAAATCGCGGTAAAATCCACAGAAAAATGCTGAATATCCCGTGGATTTGATTGCAGAAAGGAGACAGAAAAAAGGCGATTTGCCAGTGATCGTGAGGGCGAGACCAGAGACAGACGGGTAGCTCCAACAACAACAGCAGCTGACTTCCCAATAATATTCAATGTGTAAGCAAGTCTCAACATGGTGCATTCATTTAGACCAGTGATAAGCACTACTAGCCTATGTCAGAGCCATATGGTTATCTGAAATTAATACCCCTCCAGCCAATCAGAATCAAGTTTTTTGTCATGTCATGTTTCCTCTAGCAGGAGGAAGTTGAGCCAATTTTGAGGAAATATTGAGTATATGGATGTGGTATGTGGTATGTGGAAGTTGTAGGTCTACTGCAGTGGTCGCCAACCCGTCGATCGCGATCGACTGGTAGATCTTTGAGACTTTCCCTGTAGCTCCCGAAAATAATAGAAAAATAAATACACAAATACATTATGCCTGATTAATGTTCAGTTTTGCGAGCGCCTCTCTCTCTTGATCCAGCTGTTGTATTTTTTTCAGCATAGCAGGTGCTGCATTAAAGTGACCAATGAGATAAGAGAAGAGTACCGCCGGTACGTTAACTGTCGCAAACGTCAATATACGGCACTCGCTGGTGATAGCCAGTGAGGTAGCTAGCTAGCATGGCGGAGGCTCCACGAAAGAAGGCGAAAACGTACAATTTCCATCCAGAATGGGAAGAGGAATTTCTTTTTACCTTGGTGAAAGACAAGTGTGTATGTATGTTGTACCACCAAACACAAGCACTGTCTAAAAGAGGAAATCTGGAGCGGCACCACTACACCAACCACCAGAAATTCAAAGACAGCTATCCCCCAAAGAGCGCAATCCGTGCAAGGAATGTTGACGAGCTGAAATCGGGGTTGAAGGCCCAGCAATCGCTTTTCACAAAACCTGCTGCTCAAAATAAGGCTGCTACTGAAGCATCATTTCGTGTAAGTCACCTTTTGGCTAAACACAAGAAGCCTTTTACAGATGGTGATTTATTCAAGGAAGCAATGGCCATTACCACAGAGACTGTTTTCAACGGCTTCAAAAACAAAGACGACATCAAAACCGCACTCCGTGGTGTACAGCTTGGCCCTACAACAGTAACAGGGAGGGTCGAGTCACTGTCAGAGGACGTGGATCGACAAGTGGTAAAGGACTTGTCACTCTGTGAATATTTTTCACTACAGTTCGATGAATCCCTGGATATAATGGACACAGCTCAGCTTGTTGTATTTGTCAGAATGGCTTTCCAGGATTCTACCAGAAAGGAGGACTTCCTCACTCTTTTGCACTTAAAGGAGAGAACGAGAGGTGAGGATATTTACAATGAGTTTAAAAAATATGCCAGTGAAAATAACATCCTCATTCATAAACTGGTAGCAATTACTACTGATGGGGCCCCGGCAATGCAGTGTGCGCGCTGGTTTTATAGCACTGTGCCGTAATGACCCTGATTTTCCCGACTTCGTGAATTATCACTGTGTGATTCATCAGCAGGCCTTGGCTGGGAAGGTCGTGGACTTTTCTCATGTAATGACACTGGTGGTCAAACTGATAAACTCGATTCGAGCAAAAGCGCTTCAGCACCGCTTATTCAAGGCGTTATTGGATGAGCTCGATGCCGCTTACGGAGAGCTACTTCTCCATGCTGATGTCCGGTGGTTGAGTCGCGGCAAAGTGCTGCAGCGATTTGTT
Source organism: Centroberyx affinis (assembly GCF_046629955.1). Taxonomy (NCBI): domain Eukaryota; kingdom Metazoa; phylum Chordata; class Actinopteri; order Beryciformes; family Berycidae; genus Centroberyx; species Centroberyx affinis. Next base: position 12,955 of record NW_027281266.1, read on the forward strand.
GACTTGTTGCCTGAGATAAAGACTTTTCTGTCGACAAGGAATGAGCAGCACGAGGATGATGCGTGGCTACTGGACCTGGGGTTTCTGACAGACCTAACGGCAAAACTGAATGCACTCAACAACAAGCTCCAGGGAAAAGACCAACACCTGCCCCACATGATAAGTGCAGTGAATGCGTTCAAGGCCAAGCTCGGTGTTTGGACCACACATCTAAAGAACGGGAGGCTGACACACTTTCCCAACCTGGAGAAAATGTCACAGGCCATCAAAGACAAGGATACTTTTCACCCTGGGCAGTACTGTGCTCACCTGGACAAAGTGGCAACAGAGTTCAATCGGCGTTTTGGTGAGTTAGACGTCACGGAAGATATTGCTGCATTCGTCTCAAACCCATTCCTGCCCATTGATATAGAACAGGTAGCAGCCAAATTCCAGCAAGTATTTGCTTTGCCAAGTGGAGTTGACATGGAGATGGTTGATTTGCAAAATGACATAGAGCTGAAAGCCAGATCAAGGGACAGTGACTTTTGGGGACTTGTCAGCAGAGAGAAGTTTCCTCTCCTCACCGCATGTGCACTAAGAGTGAGTGCCTACTTTGGATCCACTTACCTCTGTGAAATGGCATTTTCACAGATGAACATAATCAAATCAAAGTACAGGAGCCGCTTTACTGACAGACACCTCACAGACGAAAGCACTCGCAGACAGTATTCAGTCACAGCAATCACACTGACTTGAGTGAGTAACATGACTGCAACAGTTTTGCCTTCTGATGGCATTGCGAAAAGTGATGCTGCATAAAATGGGACATAGAACTGCACTTAGCTTAATTGCACTGACTGAGAATTTTGTTAGCACACATTACAGTTCTACTTTCTAAAATGCTAATGGTAAATGTAGTAACTTGCATGAAGCTTCAGTGGATAAGCATAACAGTTAACAATGGCACTTCATATGATCTGCTCACTGCAAGTGTGTTGATTTTTTTTTCTTTCTTGTCTACTATTATAGTAACAAAATAATTTCCTCATACACATGGAAAATAGGCCACATGCCTTTATTTTTTGTGTTGGAATTAAATTAAATAATGAAACTTAGAATTGAAGGTATGATGTATTGTAAACAAAAACTCACGCTTTTAGATAATACTACTCAAAATTCACGCCCTGCATGGGAGGGTGTGAAGTCTATGATGGGGATGCAGTCCAAGAAGTGTCCAATTTCCCTTAATGGCAAGCCTGACCTTGACCTTTCTAATGAACTGAACACTTTTTATAATCGTTTTAATGTCCATGATTATAGTGAGGAGCTGTCAGTCTTCAAAAATGTTGTTCCCGAGCAGAACAGTATGCATGTTGATAGGGGCAAGGTCCTGAAACCTTTCCGGGGTGTAAAGGAAAGGAAAAGTCCCGGCCCTGATGGCATTGGAGGTTGTATAGTTAAGAATTGTGCCGAACAGTTGGCAGATATATTCTGCTTTATCTTCATGTTGACACTCCAACTCCATAGGGTTCCTTGTCTTTGGAAGGATTCCATCATTGTACCTGTGCCAAAAAATAAAGCTCCAAAGTCACTTAATGACTACAGGCCTGTGGCGCTTACCTCTCTTATTATGAAATAATTTGAGAAGATGATTTGAGGATGTGCTTCTGACCACGGTTCATTCAAATTTGGACCCGCTTCAATTTGCTTGCAGGTCAGGCAGGGGTGTTGACGATGCGACGGGCACCCTATTAAACATGATTCTGGCACACCTAGAGGGTGCAAAGACTTTAGTGCGACTAGGTTTTATTGATTTCTCCTCAGCTTTTAATTGTATCCAGCCTCACATTTCACTAGCAAGGACCACACCATCAACAAGATGTATTTAAATGATTTATTGAGGACGATGATGAGCGTGGTTCTGGTAGTCGCATGCGTTGTGGGGAGGCTTCTTGGGGAATCCGCCGCAGCGCCCGGGCAATGACAGACCCCCAAAAACCTCCAGTTACTTAAGGAGATGAGATTGGGCGGATCTGAGATCTTTGAGATCTGAACGGATGTAGCGGTGATATATTTGGGAAGACCAGCGGCCCATGAGTTGAATGAAGTGTTCTGGGACGCCATTGCGGGAGGCTGAAGTGGCGGCTCCGATCCGGAAGGAGTGTCCGGAGTAGTGGACGGGAGAAATGGCGGACAAGGAGAGTACGTGGCGGAGGTGATGGTGGAACCAGAATCGAGTAGCCACTTGTCCGGATTCGGAGATGAAGAGAGGATCTGAAGGTGTTGCGTTCTGGGATTTCCGGAATGCGGAGTAGTCTGCGAGGGTCTGGAAGGGATTCAGTGGCGATTGGGCTTGGAAGTAGAAGATGGGTGTAGGCGGACCGGATTGGTTGGTTTTGGTTTGTTTTAGGTAGAATACCATGGTGTCTTCTGAAAAATGAGACAAGTCTGAAATGCAAGCGTGGCGACGTGGGTCGAAGTGGATGGTTGAGGTGGTGAATTCAGAGCATCTGAGGAAACCGAAGAAAGCGAGTAGGAACATGGCTTCTAGGGTTCGAGCTACGTGGGGAGTGCCGTATCCGGAGCGGATGGTGTGGATGCAGGCCGACAGTAAGTCGGCAGTTAGAGGAAGGCGGCGAGGATCTTTGATGGTGTGTGTTTTGATGGCCATCACGGAATGGGCGTAGGTGATGAAGCTAGTCAGGGTGATGAGATCGAATGACGGGAAGGTTATATTATGCTGTACGTGAAAGTAGCGGAAACGTTTCCAAGCTGTCCAGTAGGATGATAGGGTTGTGGGTGATAGGCTGTTGATGATGGAGTTCTGGGATTCGACGATCAGGGGTATTAGGACAGGATTTACAAGTTGAAAGTCAGTGCTGAATATGGAGGAACCGGTGTTGGGAAGGGATCTGCATGAGGTGCCAAGCTTCTGAACTTCTGAAACGAGAAACGAGAAAGAGAGTCAGCGATGGCGTTGGAATGACCAGGAACGTGAGCTGCGCGGAGAATATATTGGTGAGTAACGGAGTGCCAGACGAGGCGGCGCATGAACGGCATGATGGATGGAGAGTTGGAGCGTCCTTTGTTGATTATGTCAACGACTGCGAGGTTGTCTGAGTAGATGAGGATGGCCTTGCGGGACCATTCGTGACCCCACAGAATAGCAGCGGCTATTATGGGGTAGATCTCGAAGAGAGCGGAGGAAGCGACCTGGCATTCGTTTGCAAGCTCTGGGGGCCATTCTGTTGCGAACCATCTGCCGTTGTAGAAACCCCCAAAACCGGCGGAAGGAGCTGCATCCGTGTACAGGTTGATGTCATGCGGGTGAGTCAGATGGTCATCATAAAAGAAGGTGATCCCGTTCCAGTTGGCGAGGAGGTTGAGCCACAGACGGAGTTTGGCGCGGCTTGGACTGTCCAGGGAGATGGAGGTCAAGAGAGATGGGGCGGAAGAAGCGATGGATAGCAGGTGAGAGATAAAGGCCCGCCCTTGAGGAATGATGCGAAGGGTGAAGTTGAGATGGCCTAGGAGGGAGAGAAGTTGGCGTTTGGAGCAGCACGGGGCAAGCAGGAAATTTGAGATCAGAAGGCTGATTCGATTAAGCTTTTCGACTGGGAGAGAAGCCTGAAACAGGATTGTGTCGAGAGTGATTCCGAGGAACTCGAGGGATGTGGAGGGGCCCTCTGTTTTCTCTGCAGACAGGGGAACCCCGAGGTCGGAGAAAACTGAAGTCAGAGTGACCAGGCCAGAAGCGGGTGGCGATGAGGGAGGGGAAATGATAAGGAAATCGTCCAAGAGATGGACGAGGAACGGAATTTTATGGTTGTTGGACAGGATCCAGCAGAGGGCTTCGGACAGGGTGTCGAAGATTTTGGGGCTGCTTTTGCACCTGAAAGTGAGCCTGACCGCGAAGTAGTATGCACCTCGCCAGCGGACACCGAAGAACCGCCAGAAGTCGGGGTGAATAGGGAGAACCTTGAAGGCACTGGTGATGTCCGCTTTTGAGAGCCACGACCCTTTGCCGGCGAGTTTAATGAGGGCAATGGCATGGTTGATGGTGGCGTAGTTAAGGGAGAAGTCCTCGCTCGGAATCAAGCTGTTGATGCTAGGGATGGAACTGCCGTGGGGTGCTGAAAGATCGATGATGATGCGTTTCTTTCCGGAGTATTTCCTGGTTGCGATACCGAGGGGGCTGATGCGGAAGTTAGGAAAAGGAGGATGAGCGAATGGGCCGATCATGAAGCCTTCTTTAACTTCCTTGGCGAGCAGACTATCGACTAACTCTGGCTCGTTTGAGGCCGACAGAAGATTTTTGGCCTCGAAAGTAATGGAAGGTTGTGCGGAAATTCCGGGGTGGAAACCTTCTTTAAATCCGTTTAGGAGGAACTTGACGAAAGCTAGATCGGGGTGGTTGCGAAGAGCTGCTGCCAAGGCAGGGATGTTAATAGGTGTCGAAAGGTGCCTACCTAGCTTCTGCGGAGTGGGGTTGTGCGGGCATGCAGGGCGAGCGTGGCCACCACCGCAGAAGGAGCAGACGTGGAGGAAGCGGCACTGGGACATGTTGCAACCGGCATCATTGAAGTTGTTGCATATGGTGCGACCTCCTTGGTGCATGACGGGCCTGCCTTTTTTATCGATGCCCTTGGTTATGGGGAAGGTGACGGATGGGGCAGATGAAACAGGCTTTGGAGGTATGGGTGCTGGTGGGGCCGCTGATGACAGGCGAGAGAACGCTGAAGCCCTGGTTCGGTTTTGATTTGGCTCGGCGGGAGCGGGGATGGAACAGGAAGAGGCTGGGTGAGACGGGGCTCCACAAAGGGGGCATGTAAGGGCTGCACGGGCCGCGAAGATACGGCAGTAGGTTTCTGTGTCGAGAACGCCCCAGTATGTGGCCTCGTTGAACTGTTGAAGGCGGGCGGCGGCTTCGGAGGCGAAGTGGATGTGGTACTGGTAAAAACCATTGCCTCCAAAACGGAGGGCCAGATTAAGGACGGTGGCCATGTAGTCGTCAAGTTCCTGGCGGCGGGTGGGAAATTGAGAGCAGAGAACGTCTCTGTAGAGAGAGAAGGCGTATGCGAACTCGGCGGGTGTAAGTTCTCTGGAACGGGCGGGTGTTCCCTCTTTCAGGCGGAGAAGGGTGCCTTCGTGTCCTTCGAGGAATCTATCAACGGGTGGTTGGTGGAGGGAAGGCATGAGAAGGCGTGCGAGATCTATGTAATTACCGTCGATGATTTGTTTACGTAGATTAGTGGGAACCGGAGAAGGACGGGAGGCGAAAGTGTAAGGAGGACGAATGGGAGGATTAGCTGTAGACAGGGTGAAGTTGACGGTTGCCTGCTGGGCTGGAATGGGTTGGGAGAGAAGACCGGAGTTAGGTGCAGCAGGAACTTGCTGCAGCGAGAGCTGTGGAGGAAAGCTGGGTGCCGGCATCCCGGTGCCGGAAGCCCCGGCTAGAGCGAGCTGCTGCGGTTGCTGGTAGTAGGCGGCGGGGGGCGCCGGCAACCCGGTGCCGGAACCCCCGGCTGGAGCGAGCTGCTGCGGTTGCTGGTAGTAGGCGGCGGGGGGCGCCGGCATCCCGGTGCCGGAAGCCCCGGCTGGAGCGAGCTGCTGCGGTTGCTGGAAGTAGGCTGCGGGGGGCGCCGGCATCCCGGTGCCGGAAGCCCCGGCTGGAGCGAGCTGCTGCGGTTGCTGGAAGTAGGCGGCGGGGGGCGCCGGCATCCCGGTGCCGGAAGCCCCGGCTGGAGCGAGCTGCTGCGGTTGCTGGAAGTAGGCGGCGGGGGGCGCCGGCATCCCGGTGCCGGAAGCCCCGGCTAGAGCGAGCTGCTGCGGTTGCTGGAAGTAGGCGGCGGGGGGTGCCGGCATCCCGGTGCCGGAAGCCCCGGCTAGCGTAAGCTGTTGCAAATGCTGGAACTGGATGGCGGGGGGTGCTGTGTCATTTGCCCTGGATGGTGTAGGCTGCCGGTGCTGGTGATGAGAACCTAGGTGGGAGGTGGAGGGTCCTGGAACTTCGGTGTCAGGCGCTCCAACTGACGTGGCTGATTGTGCGAAGTATTGACGGGAGGTGGTTGCTGAAGCCCTGGTGTTGTGTGGTCTTGCTGATGACCCGATTTGTTGCTGCACTTTTTGCTGCCTTCGAGCTGGAAGGCTGACGTCGTGACGTGTCGTTGGGGTGCACGTGATGACGTCACCCGGAAGAGCGCTGGTGTTGACGGAGCGGTGGGCACGGCAGGCAGACATGAGGTTGTTGAATAGTTTTGCTTTGTTGTCTGTGCGATGGAAAGGAATTCCTTTATCCTTGAGAGTTTTTTGGAGGGTGGCAACGGTCCAGTCGGAGATCTTAGATGGAGGCTGGCCGACGGGGGACCTCGCTGGAGCGTGGTGACGCTGCGACCGGCTCCGAGTTGTGAGGCCGACATGAGCGGAACGACGGCAGGGGGCTGGAGTTATCCTCAAGGGCGAAGGAGTTGGAGAACTGCGGCGACGGCGATGGATTGGCCTTGAATCGCCGCGTCCTCTTTTTCCTGAGGAAGGTGGTGGGCTGGGAGACGCGTGGATTCATCCGGTGAACTGTAGTAGTCTCGTATGTTGAGGAGCGATGAACCGGGCGGGATGTGGACCATGGAAGGGACTGAACCAGCCGAGCTCGCCCGCGACCTGGCCAGCTTTCGGGCCGTAGTAAGCGGGGTTTCAGGCACCGTGGCGACGGGGAAGTTGTCGGCTTCTGCTGCCGGTGCTGATGCCGTGGGCTGGAGGGAGCTTTGGGCTGGGCCGTCCTGGTTCCTGTCGAAAAGGTCATCGTCCGACGGGGAGAGGGAGATGAAATCCATTCCCTGAATGAGGTGAGTGGATGAATTAAGTTGCTCGTACGGCGTGGAAGTGCTTTAGAGCGAAGTTGCTTGTTCTCTGTACTGGCGCAGAATACGAGAGCGAAAGGGGAACAGAGGGTTAGGATGGTATATTTAAGGGGTGCCGGAAGAGGCGCGGTTGAGGTGTGGTCCTGCTCCTGAAACTCGCTAGGTAAGCTTCAATTTAGGAGAAAGGTTAGAGAGCATCCACAACATTGATCCTGGCCTGATATGTTGGCTGATGGACTTCTTAACTGTAAGGTCGCAACGTGTGAAGGTTAATGGCGTTTTATCAGATTTACCAGGGGTGCGTCCTCTTTTATTTGTCTTGTACACTAACGCATGCCAAAGCCAATATGTGAGGCGTCATATCATTAAGTTCGCCGACGATTCTGTCATGGTGTCTCTTCTCAGCATTGATGACCCTGATCATGGCCCTGTAGTGGCGGAATTCACATACTGGTGCAAGTCGTCCTTCTTGGACATCAGTGTGTCCAAAACCAAAGAGATGACAATAGATTTTAGTAAGAATTCTACGGTCACCTCTCCTGTGGTGATTAATGATCAGGCTGTTGAGGTTGTACAGCACTACAAATATCTTGGCACTGTAATTGATGACAAGCTGACCTTCGAGCTTCATGTGGATGCTGTGTGTGGAAAAGCCCATCAGTGCATGTACTTTTATCGTAAGCGTCAAAGTTTTAATGTTGACAGTACCTTCATGAAAATGTTTTATTCCTGTTTTATTGAATCAGTCCTCACATTCTCCTTTGTCAGCTGGTACGGGTCACTTATCCTCAAAAATAGAAACAGATTGCAGGGTATCGTCAAAGTGTGTAGCAAAATTGCAGGCACTGCCTTGAATGACCTTCCTCATCTGTACAAGGTTAGGACTTTGAAGAAGGCCCAGTCAATCCTGGCTGATCCTAACCACCCCCTGTCCAAGGAGTTCAAGTTGCTTCCATCTGGCCGCAGATACAATCTGCCAAGATGCAGGACCAATAGACTTAAGAACTTATTTGTCCCTGCTGCCATTGGCCTTTTAATTAACTCAATGTGACTTTTGTATTGTATTTGTTGTCTATTTATTGTTGTTTGTGATGGTTATGTGGTTACTGCTGGCTGTACAACAAATTGCCCCTCGGGGATAATAAAGATAACCTTCAACCTTGAAATAGTAGCTATTTCATAATTATTAGTGTTAAATATAATTGCAATTATAAAACCACCGCTTTTGACATTATCACTATTGTAATATATAAAATATTTTCTGTGGGGCCCCTTGACTATTTTTAGCCACTACAGACCTCCATTGGTGGTATGTGGCCCTCATATTCTAATATGATGAAAACACAAGGGGTTTTTCATTCACTTCTACTTAGTAAGCCTGTTGACAGTTTCCACTAACTCCATTAACATTACATCATGGTTTCTTAGGTGAGGATAAAGATCTTTGTCCTCTGAGGATAAAGTCATGCTCATAAAATAGAAGAAGACAAAGAGATTGTCCACCACGAGAGGGGACTGAAGATGGGTGAGGTAAGCAAGTTGATCATTATCGAATTATTACCAGTAGATCATGTCATGCTTTTTGATAATACTACTCAAAACAGAAATGTCTGGGGTAGTCAGCTGGTTCTTTATTTTTTTTTTGCAACAATTTACATTAAAAAAAAAAAGGGAAATAAAATTCAGCTGCAACTGGATAGCTTTTGGCTTATATTTACAAGAAAATCAAACTTGTTTTCCCTAAAGCTATCAACATATATATTTAACCAGTGGTTTGTCTAGTGTTACATGTATATCAACTAGAATAGATGGATGTCAGTCCCGCTGAAAGTAATGGCTAGAATGAGAGATTAAATTCATATAGCAGCAAAGTAAGTAAGTCCACAGTAACCCCATTACTAATTTATTTTATTCAACAAAATGATCTAAAACACCGTTCCCTGTTGAGTTTAGATTTGTAGCAATGTCTTTGTCATGGCACGTCTTTACTAGATTACTGTAACTTGTGTGCAATAAGTCATTCATAATTTTTTTTCCCCATGTCTTTTTATTTCCCTTTTATCAGATGGAAAACTACACGTACAACAGCCTCACACTTCAGCTTGAGGGGTTGAAGGTCACAAAGACTACTAAGTACCCTGTCTTCTTATTCCTGCTCCTTGCCTATGTATTCATCTTAGTTGCCAATGTGAGCATTGTAGTTCTGATATGCACAGAAAGGAGCCTTCACCAGCCAATGTATTTCCTCTTCTGTAACCTGTCAGTCAATGATGTTATGGGCAACTCTCTCTTGGTTCCCCGGGTGATTGCTGACGTCTTGGTGCCTCCTTCTGAGCGTCTCATCAACTACTATGAGTGTTTGATGCAGGCCTTCACCACACATATGTTCGGCACCAATGCACACACAGTACTCATGATCATGGCTTTTGACAGATATGTGGCCATCTGCAACCCCTTCCACTACACCACTATCATGAGTAACAAAATGGTGATCAAGTTGACTATTTCTGCCTGGGGGGTGGCCTTTGTTTTGGTGGCTATTCTCCTCGGCCTGACCATACGGCTGAACCGATGCAGGACTGTGATCACAAACCCTTACTGTGACAATGCCTCGTTGTTTAAACTCTCCTGTGAGAATGTGCTAATCAATAACATCTATGGCCTCACTTTCACGGTAGTCTTGCTGACCGCCTCTATAGGCAGTATACTCCTCACCTATACAAATATCACAGCTGTCTGCCTGACTAGTAAGAACAAGTCTTTGAACAGTAAAGCCTTAAAAACCTGCAGCACTCATCTGTGCCTGTATCTGATCATGCTTGTCAGTGGAATGATTCTCATTACCCTCCATCGCTTCCCCCAATACTCAGACTATAGGAAGATTTCTGCCATTCTCTTTAACGTTGTCCCTGGCAGCCTCAACCCCATCATCTATGGGATGCAGTCCCAAGAGATCCGCAAATCCTTGTCAAATGTATTCCAGTATATTATGAATAAAAATATAAAAAGATGAGAAATATGAGATGTTGTGCTTGTTAACATTTTTTTTTCAAAAGACACCAGTATTTTCTAACTTTTATATATTTTTTTAACTTAAAAGATGTAACTGTAACTGTAAAACATAACATATAATCATCTTCATTCTGCAGAAATAAAAAAAAAAAAGTTTTTAATATGATAAAAATAGTTTGAAAGAAATGTTTCCAAAGTGTGACTTTTTTGGTAACACTTTCTATGAAGGCCATGTCTATAATGCATTATAAGTAGGGCTGAACGATTTTGAAAAAATATGTAATTGCGATTATTTTGACTGATATTGCAATTGCGATATGATTTGCGATATTAGAGGGAATGATAATTTTTACATCATTATTCTCATTTGCATTGAAAAACGTATTAAAATGATTATGGTGTAATTTTTGTGGGGATCTGTACCAAACAAAGATGTTTTCTTAAGTCTGTAGAATATGATGTGTAGGCCAGGACATCTCTGCAGCACCACAATATTTAATTTAAAATGGTATTTTGACACATTTCGCCTTTAACAAATATTGCGCTTCCTGCGATTTCAAAATTGCAGGAGGCCATATTGCGATTTCGATAAAATTTTGATTAATTGTTCAGCCCTAATTATAAGCACATTCATAACATGTTATGAAATTTATAAGGCTTTATAAAACATGTTAGAAATGTTTATAATCACACATGACGCCGTACAACAAGGTTTATGAAGTATTATAAGTTGTGCGCATAATGCGTTATGAGTTCAGCATTCATAATGCTTTAAAACCCCAATGCCAAAGTGACAACAGTGTTTGAAAGATGAACCTGGGTCCTGGGTTACACAGCACATTATAACCACCAAACCTTAGCCAGTTATGAAGACACACAGAGAACTGCGCTAACGTATCGTAATAGATTATAAATACTAAGTCGCTGAAATGGAATAATGTCTTCTAAACATCAGTAATACACTATAGCATGGCATTGCAAGTAAAGTGACAGCACTATATAAGGTTATTAGCAATTGTACGATACTATAACACAATTATGAGGAATTAAGGGAAAATAATATTTCTGCGTCAAATTGCCACCATTGCAATAGTGTAGGTGCCTACGGCAGTGTGAGCATTTATGGCTCTACGTTGGTGATTGTGGGTGTAGACCACCAAAACACTAGACTGAAGTGTTGAGCTTTGTTAACACAGCAGTAATAATAGAAGAAATAGTAGTGTTTACATTCTCTGGCGCTCGTGTTCCAGAATATTTCTCATTATGAATTCAGTGACATATGGTAGTTTTTATAATTAGAAGATGAGGTGTCGTACAGATGAACATATCTGAACTTCCTCAGCTCGTCTCTTTGCCCTACGCATAGTTACATTTTTGGAGAGGATCAGTAAGCTACGGCAGTAGCCTCTGCGGGCGACAGCGTACCTACGCTGCTACGGCATTGGTTCAACGCATAAGTATAATTTACCATTTATGAGAAATATTTGCTGGCTGTAAGTAAATTGTAAGATGATTACGAAAGAAGGCTCAACCGAGCTGAAATGTGTTGGTATGTAATTTTAGTATGCTTTTAATACTTGCTCACAGGCCTGGTGCCAGGATAAAATACACAGGGGTGCAATTGACCATCTGCAAAATAATGATTGACATAGCGATCCGCCAATCCATGCTTAGCATCCATCTACTTCCTCCGACATGTTGCTCCGACAATTCCGACAATTCCGACAGAGCCTCCGACACCGCACTGACAGTATGGCTCAGAAGTAGAAAAGTACGGCTTTTGTTGCAGCGGTTTGACTAGGACATAACAATTAAAAATGTGTTTTGGGGAACCACTGAGTCGGATTGTAGCGTCTATGGTAGCGTCCATCTTCAAAGTTTGTCAGACATAGCAACAGTAACTAAGGTGGGTGGGAGTTAACAGAAATGTTGCAAACCACGGGAGGGCACAAATAGCGCAATATCTATAAAAACAACAACTAAGGGCCGCTTCTAAAAGCACTAACTAACTAACACAGAGCTCATATAAATACATAAGCACAAATTATACCCTGATTATATTCTACTAAACCAGCTAATAGGGAAGTCAATAACCAGCTAGCTGCATTTCAACAGAAATAATGTTACACATGTGCAGATAACAGTCCAGGCAGCTTAACGTGAGCTTACCTTGATTCAGTAGAGCTGCAGTCGCCTTGTTGTAGAACTGAATCTCTTGAACAGCCTCTCCTTCCATTCCTCGCAAAATTTCCGTGTTAGGTCCTTCTCTAATGCCAGCTGACTCAGCTGGGCTTTTCGTGTATGCAACATGCTCCTTCTGTGTTGGCTGAATACACTGGTCAATGTAGAGAATGAGTTCTAACACATTGCTGTAGATGCACTGAATGTGTGTCCATCTTTCAGTGCGATCAGCACTGTCGGCATAGCCGTGAGAGGATGGGAGAATCTTTGCACTAATTTGAGTAAAGTGAATTGAGTAAATTGCAAGCCACAGCAAACTCCGATTCTACTAACTCCGTCTTTGATAAATCCAGCAATGGTTTTACCTTTTCCACATCCAGAAAGTTTTGGCTTCCAGGAATCAGTGCACACAAAGCCTCCACCAGTTGACAGTTGCGTTCGTTGAAACGCTCCCTCATCTCACCAAGCACAGCATCCAGGGTGCTAAAAAACAACCTTGTTGTTTTGACTAACTGTGCCTTCAGTTGCGTACTGCTGTAATGTTTTGTTCACAACTCTTTTTCACTTTGGAGCCGGCGTGTAATGTTTTGTTCACAACTTTTTCACTTTGGAGCCGGTGTGTCGGTTCGTAAGTTTTCAATGCACTTGTAGGCACTCCGAATGACTTTCAGGCCAATGTGCAGGTCTGTTTCTTCAGCTTGAAGCAGCTTGTTAGGAGGATCTAGCAGCTCCAAAATTTTATGAACCATGCTACCTATGAACTTGAAGTTAGGTCCTGTTATTGCTTTGATTAAGCCAGTAGCTTCAATTCTGACATCTGTGCCACTTGAGTACTTTCGATTACATTGAGTAACTCCACAATGCTGTCAAAGGATTTTAAAACTAGGATGCTGTCGGGGCCGACAGCAAGGGTATATCCCCGAAATTCCCCAATCCTCGAAGGCCCATTAAGTCAAATGTAATAAAAAAGCCATTCAATAATCACACAATAAGACTCCAGGGTTAATCTTCCCAATTATATTGGTTGTATGTCCCAACTATTTTTATTTACCCAAATAATAAAATTTTTCCTTCTGGGCTAATCTTCATAATAATAAAGCTTGAATGCCGTAACTATTAACTATTACTAAATTAATCATATTATTATTACTCAACACTATTACTAAACACTCCAAAATGAATGGATATAATCCTCTAGGGATTATCTCCCCAATAATAATGGGTATGTACCGTAACAATTTTTTTTTAACACGCAATAATAAATTTAACTAATTAACTATTTTATTAATAATAATCACAGAAAGTGCAAACTTCATACAAATCTCCATAATTGCCTGAACAATTCTCTTGACAAATGTCAATACAATATAATGCACCATTGGCCCAAATAGCATGGAGATTAATTTAATCAGTTAATTAATAATAGTTATAATAATCACAAACACATCAAAATCAATAAAGTTCTTCCTCTAGGGGTCATCAATGTCCACACCAAATTTGAAAAGATTCTTATAAAAACTGTTCAAGTTATCGCGTTCAAACAGAGGATCAGCAGCGGACGAGGCGGCGGCGGTCGGGGTGAATCCATACTATCCCCGAAACTCATTTCGGGGCCAATTTGTGTTTTTATCTAAGTAGCGAATGACAGTTCGTCTCCCATAGGATCCATTGTGCTGTCAACTTTCAACGTGAACCATGAATCTTCGACATCACTGACTATTTGTTCCGTCGTATCTTACTCATTACTTCAATAATTTAATTTTGTATATTGTGTGACGTGTAGTAGGTAGTAGGATCTGTACTGAATGCATTTGCCAACTCAGTGTCTTTCCTCAGGGTGTATTTGAATAAAGACAGAAAAAGTCGATTGCCTGCCCCATGGTTTCAATTGAGTCTATAGTGCCCCTAAAAGGAAGTTAATTTACTGCAAACTGCGCACTGTTCAGCTCATCATCGCTATGCAGCAGGGTTGAGCACACCCTGGTGCTGCTACTGCTGGGTTGCATGCTAGGGCTGCCGCCATCATCGTCGTTGTCTGTGCTAGCCTGTGTTTCATCGTTGCCTATTGCGGTGCCAGGGTGAAACCATTTTCTAATATCCATGTTGTAACTAGTTAGCAAAGCTATCACGCTTTCTAGCTAGCAAGAACATTGACACAAATAACCATGGTACAATGCTACTACAGAAAAATCTGCTAGGCCTATGTCCTACTGGTTGTCACTCATGTCAGTCAGCGGAAAAAAATGAGCGGGGCGGGCAATATTTTTTACTCGAATGTCATTGTCATGACGGCCATACATAATTATTTTACACACACACACAATTTTATTTACTCTTTCACGTCCATGTGAATTAAAGGATTTTAAATGTAATAGTGAGTGCCTTGAGCCCGTTTTTGCTGGGCCCATGGGACCGGCCTAGAACAGTGAAAGTAGCTAATTGACTGAATTGGCCCATTCAGACCTAGAGCGACAACTATAAATATAACTACAAACTATAACGATACACTGTTGCTCAAGCGTTCACACTACAACGATATCGTTGGCATCGTAGCCATTAAAAAGATAGGATAATAACGCATTTGCCCTCCGCAGATCAGGTTGGCCAAGACATGATGCTATTTTGTTAGTTAGCAAGATAACTAGCAAATACTCTAGTTAGCGAGTATATCCAAGAGATGTTGTCCCTCCATTGTGTCCTGGGTCTACCCTGAGTTCTCCTCCCAGTCGAGACTGTCCTCAACCAAAAAACGACCCCATAGGTCATTTGTACAAGCAGCTTACTACGACCTATAGTTATGTTTTAAAGTTAAGCAACCTCTAGCGGCCGTCTAAATAACGACAATGTGCTGCGTTGGTCTGCGTCCACGTCATGTGACGTCACGTCAGGTTTCTCTCTCAACATTGAAATAGCATGGTGGACAGTAAGGGTGTTGTGGTCGGGGATGGTGGATGGGCGTATACATTTGCCTTCAATGTCGGCGACCGGGGTTTGATTCCCAGCGTTTCCAAAGGACATACAACCGTGAGTCACATTTAAAAAATTTTTAATTTAACCATGACCAAACCATTTTCCTAACCTTAACCAAGTTGTTTTAGTTGCCTAACCATAACCATAACCCAAGTTGTTTTATTTGCCTAAACTTTACCATAACCTTAACCCTAACCTTAACCAAACTTGTTTTATTTGCCTAAATTTAACCAAAGTGGTTTTAATTGCAAAAATTTTCAATTTGTGGCGGAGGAACGTTTTCAAATTCGTCATGGTCGTGTTCATTTCACGTATTTTTGTGAGATCACGTTGGAAGCGCTCCTGTGGGTCGTATTAGAGGGTAGGAACAAACGACCTATGTGGTCGTATGGGTTGGAGGACTTGTTGCCCAGTCGGTTGTGTCCAGTACACCTCCAAAGGGAGGTGCCCAGAGGGCATTCTTATCAGGTGTCGGAACCTCCACAACAGACTCCTGTCAATTTGGAGAATAAGTGGCTCAACGGCAAGGTCCTCACGGATTGTTGAGCTCCTCATCCTGTCATAGAGAGTGAGCCCAGCAACTCTACAGAGAAACCTCATTTCTACTGCCTGTATCCGCAATCTCATTCTTTTGGTCACTGAAAAAGATTCCAAAATCCTCCTCTTGGGGCAGCTGCTCACTCCCCACCTGAATGGGACAGACAACATGTTTCCGGGAAAGAACCTGAACACTGATTTATCCTTTCAGGCTAGTCAGGAAGGCTCCTTTGCAGCTGAACAAAAGAATGACAACCAGGTGAAACATTGCTGGGCCCAGGTGATGGTCACTGAAGAGGTGTGGGGTGACTGCCTTCGATTACTTCATGATAAGAAGTATTACAGTTTTTCACAATTGTTTACACACTAAACCTGGAACTTGGAACACAATCACTAAAACCTGAAACTCATGAATCAAATCCCAAAACCAAGTCTGCAAACCTACGAGCACATTTTCTGCTTTTCACTCAGTTTCACTCAGGCACACGTTTTGCAAAACTCTACACACAGTAATGTGTAGTTTTCTCTCGTTCTCTACATTAGGCACAACATTCAAAAACTAAAATCACATGTGTTCATTTGGAAGCACTGCCATCCCAAATGCTTAACTTCATTTACCGATTGGCCACATCCACTCATCACACATATAAACACTGATATCTGAATTGTTCACTCAGAAATCAGAGCTTTAGCACTATAAAAAAAAAGGCCACAGGTGAGCTCTCTTGTTTTTGAGAACAATGGAAAACCTATGTTGCAGTGAGAGCTAGAGGAAGAGGAGTGACAGTAAGAGGAGGACGAGGAGGACAAGGAAAAAGAGCAAGGAGAACAGTTATCTCAGATGAGATCCGGGTCACTTTGGTTCACCATGTGGTCCACATGGACTGAGCATGAGGGAGGCTGGGCAGAGAGTCCAGACCAACCTGAACTTCACTGCTGCTTCCATCATCCAGATATTCAGAAATGAGAACAGGCAAATTGCCTATTCTCTATACTGTGCTACTGTTCTTTACACTGTAGTATACTGTAATAGTTGTAGTAGTAGCAGTCCTACACATCAGTAGGCCTGTGCTACTCAGTGATGGTTGGCCAATGTTACAGTAATGTGTCATTTCATATTGAAAAATAGAAATATTATTGTACCATAACCAATCACATCATGTTTTTAGATCTTCAGCAGAACTGAGAGACGACCAGTCTGTGTGAACAGCTTGTGATGTAGATGAGCTGCTGTCCGCCACAAATAGGAGGCAGGATGCAGCCTCATTTTTTTTTAATCCTTTTTCTTTTTTGTTTTTTTACAGAAAAACTTTTTTGTCTGTTTTTCTCCTACTGCATTGTGTTTTGTATGTAGAACACTTCACATATCCAACACATATTCGAGTGTTGAAATAAAGTATTTGTGATTGAAATAAAGTATTTGGGGTAACGATATTTTTGTACATTACTGTAACAGCCTTTTACAACAGGCTACTGTGCATAAGTCTAACTCTGAAAATGCAAAAGGCATAAGCCTACTGATGAGATATTCATAAAGGCAAATTTATGGTTTCTGCGGTGTGCCCGATGTTCGCGGTGTTCACGGCAAGATCGTTCTCTCCGCAGAGCCACAGCATTTTATGGTAAATGTGGTAGCAGCGCGGTCTTCGCGGAGATTGCAGAATCTCCTCCGATTGTCAATTTTTGCCAGTTGTCAGCTGTCAGTTGGTTCGATTAGACTACTTCCCTGGTAACCAACTAACATAGCAACCATTAACCAATCATAGCCTCTGAACTGACTGCGGCGTTTGCGGAGGCCTCCGTAGAGTTTCATTTTTTCAGAGGAGCGCGGAGCTCGGTGCGGACCCTCCGCAGACCCCCTGTGGAGCTCCGCACTCGCTGCACAGACCCTCCGCACCGCGAACACCGGGCACACCACAGAAACCATAAATTTGCCTTAATAATGTTTTCCGTTGAGCACATCAGTGTGTAGTCGGTTGTTAGACAGATGTATTCATATGATGGTTGTGTGTATCATTTTGTTGCAAAATAACATTTTGAAAAGAGATAAAAATGGTTTTGAATGCAGTGTTTGATTTTGCAAGAGATTTGTGGAGTTTTGCATTTTGTGTTAGTGATTAGGTAATTTCAATCAGGAAGACTACTTAACACCGCCCCTCTCTCTCTAGTTTTATTCAAACATCTCTCTAACCAATCACCGTTAACCAACGCATTCCCTCGCTTTCAAATAACCAATCTGAGCAAGCCATCACTTTCCCTCTCCTTCTCGCAGAACCAATCATCTAAGTGGTCGAGAGTATATACACGTCATCGTCTATGTCATTGTGCTTACTCACGAATGTGTATGCTGTCTTTCAGTCGCTGTCATTTCCAGCTGTTTGGCCCCTCCTCCTCCTCACGGCTCCAGAGGGATTCCCTGGGGGGGGAATCCTAATTCTCTCTCACATTCCTGACGCACTCCTAACTTCATCTGCGGGAGGTGTGTCATCATGGAGCCTACGCCAAACTCTATGTCTGTTTTGTCAATAAAAATATTCATTGAGCATTCAACCTAGTCTCTCCTGACTGAAGTGCTTTTGTGTGTTGTGTTTAGGGTTTTGAGAAAATGGGCCTTAATTTCAGAAAGCAATTGTGAAAAACTGTATGCACCAATCTTATGTGGTCACCTTTCCAACATAAACAAAGAGTACATTGGGCCAGAGCAGGGACTTCTAACCAGCCACACCTGGTCCTGCTTCCACCAGGTTAGGTTGCTGCAGCTGCTGTCACTTCAAAGCTCGTCACAGCAGCGTCAAAAGGAGGCGAGACAGAACAGACTGGGGAGCAGACAGTGGGTGGGCCCCAAAGCTTTTTCTATAGTCCTCCTCTCCTCCCCTCCCTCACTACCACGCCTCTCCTACCAGGAAGTAACTCAGAGGAGACAAGGGGAGGAATGGAGTGGAGGAGAAGAGGGAGCAAGGGACGTCTGCTGTTGATGAAGTCGGCCTATCATAACTGACGAAGCCCAATACGCCTCGTAGCCAATCAAAGTTTTTAAGCACACCCGGTGCAAATGTCATGTCATGAGCCTTTTCACACTGCGATATGTTAACAGGAAGTGATGTCATAACCAGGTAACATCGGATCCGGTCTGGACCAGTCCTCTTCAAAATGGAAACAAGGAATTTTACAACTTGTCTTAATAATCTCCCAGCTCTCTCAAGCAGCGACATTAGTTGGTTCATAGAGGAATTTGCACACGCTGAATGTGCAAAATAGAACAAAGGATAAGGCTGTTCTCCGAAAATTACATTTTTGATTATAAGTAAACATTTGCTACGATAGCAAGCTGGCTACATAGCATATGAAGCAAGCAAACGTTACCTAACGTTAATTTTACGCATGACAATGCGTAAGATTAACGTTAGGTAACGTTAGGTAACGCATGACAATGCAACTTAAGTAGGACAGCTGTCATTCGCAATCATCACTACAGTGATGTTGTTGAGAACATGCAACAGCACATGTGTCTCTGACAGCTGTCATACTTCAGCTGCAGTCCAATTTTTTTTTTTCTCTTCCCCATTTTTACATTAACTATTGTATTGTATATTGTAACTAGCAACCGTCCAGTCCTAAAAGGGAACATTTAATGAATTTTATTGTGTGACAATTCAAACGTTTTTTTTTTTTCCTTTTGAGGGATGATTGCAATGCCATATCATTTAATAACAGTGATTACAGGTGGCACTAGGTTTGGAGGGGGAGGAATTTGCGGTCCCCAAGGCTGGGACAACATAAAAGACTATTGTGTTCAGCTGAGCACTTTTGTCCAGGCTGCTCTGAACTGCAAGAGAAGATGGAAGGCCTGAAGAAAAGGCAGAAACTACTCCGCCTAAAAGACAAATTTAGACCATTTAGAAGGTTTTTATTTTACATTTTCTAAAATTGACATATTTGATATTTCATCTCAACATACTGTTTTTTACATTCAATAAAGTTATTGTATGTTCAATTAAGTCTGTTACTTTGTGTTGAAGTTCCATATTTTTTGTGTACACTATATACAGAAATGTAACCAAACAGCTGGTCTAGGGTCTCCTCTCCTAACATATATTACCAAAGTAGTCAGATGGACATACAGAATGTGATTTTCTGTTAAACTGTAATTACTGTGGGGCAACCTTGTACTTACCCTATAATTACAGGGAACAAGAGGGTAACAAGAACTGCTTTATTTTACAGCGCGCACACCTTGAACTTAACAAGCAAAGAATTAAACGTAGCGTACGTTTACCTCTTGTCCACTCATTGATGTGCTGTGACATCATCCACGCTTTTCTTCTTCAGCTGATCAAAACAACAGACGTCCGACAGATAAAACACATCTTGTCAGACCACTAGAAATTGCAAAACGTAACTTAAAATGTAAATAGATGACTTTATAATCCATGATTCACTCATAGAAGACTGTCACTGCCATCTTCCCTCAGTATAAAGACTCAGTGGGCGTCAACTTGGCAAAACTGACAAACTAGTCTGAGTTCTTCTCAGCTCTGATGTATTAGTCCGTTAACTTTGGATAAACTCAGAATCAATAACATTATGTAAGATAATCCGTTAGTGCAAATATATCAGTATAAGATGCACTGTAGCGTGAATACTAACATTGGCTAGCTCCCTAGATAACCTAGCTACCTGAGGCCAAATATCTCAAGTAATCCAAAATAAGCTCTAAGTCTCGGCTGATCTTCTTCAGTAACAGTGCTTGGTGTTCCACTGACGAGTTGGAAATGTCATATTAACACTGATTTAGTTGTTTATAGTCACTTTATTAAGTTATAGCAACAGTATTACACTCTCTTCAATACGACTGAACGGCAGTGTATTGACTGGACCAGCTGGTAAAGCAAAGCATCATGGGAACTTGGGAAGGGCTAAAATCCTCTATGATCAAAATCATCACACACCCCTGCATGTGTTTTGTAGTCTAACCTCTTTGGGGAGTTGCAGCACAACACTGATCTGCCTTCAAAGGCTGATTTCACTCTGCTGAGTCAGCGCCAAAGATTTTGCACAAGCATTTTTGTCACTCTTATTTTACTGTGAATAATCTTTAACTAGTGACTCAGACGAACCAACAAGTTCCAAACTTTGCTCATGTGTTCAGATAATTTAGGTCAGGTAATACAGGTAACACACCTCCAACCATACACAGACATGCACAGTGTCCATGCACACACACACAAGCAAGCAATTAAAGTCAAATACGAGTCTCTATAATGAATCACCTTTAATGAGGTGGCCCAACAGGAATGAGAGGCAAATGGTTGTTACCTTGGTGATAGAGGCAATTATTTTTTTTCATCTATTAAATCCAGACGCACACTAATTGTCACTAAGGTAACTTAAAAAAAGTCCCTTTGGCCTCTGTTACCATCCTGTGTACAATTTACATTTATTAGTGCAAAGGATCTGATGTAACTTTGTCCTACATGGTTGCTTCACAACACACTGTAATTGGAAAAAGGGTTGGTTTGTCCTGAAAAGGCTAAATGTCTATTTAAGATGATGCTCTACCTATTTTTGGCTTGTGGTAACCAGCAAAAACTGACTGAGCACTGCAAGGTCCAGTTAACACGCTCGGGTAAGATGATTCATAATTTTGTTAACATGTCCAGATATTTGCAATGCAAAAAATGGCAAACTTGAAGCAGCATTAGGCTATGTTGCATGCAGAGATAAAGCTTCAAGTCGAATCTTATCTTTTTTTATCATTACCTTTTTGAATTGTATTTTTCATTGTATTATAAATGTAACTTTTTCACAACAAAATGACCTGTTTAATGAGACACTGAAGGCATTTCTTAAAACTATAAGACAACTGATTCCAACATCAAAGTGAGCTTGATCATTCTGCATACAAGATGAAGTCACTTGCTAAGCTGTGATGATTCTACAACTTGTCTGTTGACAGGAGATCTGTCTGTCTGTATATATCTGTCTGTCTGTCTGCTGAGAGGAGATGGAGCTCATGCCATATGAAATTTCACCTGAAAACCCCAGAGGTGTGTGACTGTTTATGTACTTTTCCTTTTGCATTAGTGTTTGTGTGCATTGCTTTGAAAAGTTTTTTGATAATGTACTGTGTAAATCTGACAGCACCATATATTACAGATGTACAAGATATATTCTTTACAACTACTGAGAAGGAGATCAGACTAGGGCTGAATGATTTTGAAAAAATATCTAATTGTGATTATTTTGATTGATATTGCAATTGCGATATGATTTGCGATATTAGAGGGAATGATAATTTTGACATCATTATTCTCATTTTCATTGAAAAACGTATTAAAATGATTGTGGTGTGATTTTTGCGGGGATCTGTACCAAACAAAGATGTTTTCTTAAGTCTCTAGAATATGATGTGTAGGCCAGGACATCTCTGCAGCACCACAATATTTAATTTAAAATGGTATTTTGACACATTTCACATTAACAAATATTGCGCCTCCTGCGATTTGAAAATTGCAGTAGCCCATATTGCAATTTCGATACAATTTCGATTAATTGTTCAGCCCTAGATCAGACTGAATTTATTTATTCAGAAAGAAAGAGACTTTGAAGTCTGGAATTAAAGTTTCACTGTCTGTGTCTGTACAGGAGACTTGTATCTTGTAATTCAAACATACTCAGCTCAACTAATCCACATCTATTTTAACAAATTAATCTAGCATTGAGTCTTACAATTTTATTTTTCATAAAATAAATGATAATGATAATGAATTTTATTTATAGAGCACCTTTCATACAAGGACAGTAGCTCAAAGTGCTTTACAGGATGGCAAAAGAAAAAGATAAAAGTGACATAGTATCCAATCAATGTATTGAAGAAAAAAAATGAAATGAAAATGGGGTGAGATAATTTCATCGTTTTTCAATGTATTTTCTTCATTCAAGTGGCAATATCTTAAAATAAGCCAAAGTACTTAATTCTAGTTGATTTGCATCACAACTCCTACTTATTTTCACTTGTTTCAATTGTGGAGAAGTTTGCTTGTAAGAAACTGTATGTTTGCCAAATTCAGCTTAACTCCCCTCTTCCCTCCAACTTCTTACACAGTTGGAGCTGTAAACAACATGTGTGTCTAATGAGGGAAATCAAAGTTACCAATATTGTTTGATTTTGTGAAATCTCCGTGACACTAAATGTTCCTTCTGTGGCTTTGTGGCTTTGTACCATGGTACACACATGCACACACACACACACACACACACACACACACACATATACAAATACTGTTGTTTTACTTGTGAGGTCATTGCTATGTCTCCCTTGTGACCCTTAACCCTAATTTTAACTCTGGCTATGTCGAACGGTAACTCTAACTTTATCAAACTATAGGCTAAGTGTAATGCTACCCGTAAACTTGTAAACATATCCATTACCTAATGAGGTTCAGGAAATGGCCCTCACAAGTGACAGATTTTCTACTCTAGTGGGGACATTTGAAAGATTTCATTCCAAAATGCCATATATCCATTGCCTGGTCCTAACCCGAACCTCAGACTCTTTGACTCAACTTTCCACCTGCATTAGCCTGCGACTTGGCCAACTGGATTGTAATTGGATAGCTCTTAACCACATAAAAGTCCAGGTGTATGAATTGTAATCCGATCGTCCAAACCAGCATGTGGCCGCTGAGACAGGAAGCTCAGACAGTAACATAAAACCAAACATGGACTGTCAGGATACTGGTGGATAGGGAACAACAAAGATGAGCTGTCCGTTGTAAAGGATGGGAATATTACGAGAAGAAGTGACGAGTGTGACAATCTGGTCGGGGAAAGAGAATGTGTATATAAATATGATCCAGCTGCATCAGATCTAGAGAGTCCAGATAGAGGTCTGCACGGGCCTGGAAATGAAGCCCGAGCCGAGCCCGCGACGTTCAGGCCCGACCCGAAACTAAGCCTGACTGTAACGCAACATTTGAAGCCCAAACCCGACCCGAAACCCGAAATCAAAACGTTCCTATTTAAAAGTCATAGCCTCGTGGTCCGTGGAAACAGAAATTTAAAAATACACATCAAAATCCACAAATGAAAAACGGAAATAGAAGGCATTTTTCGTTTTGCTGGTCAGAAACGGCAGGTACTACAACATTTATAAAGGACTTTATTTTCCCTTTATCATTTGTAAAACAGAAAATGAAGTAGTAAAACAAAAATGAAAAAAGCCCATGTAATATATATATATATATATAATTTTATTTCATTTATTTATTTCATTATCTATTTATTCTATTAACTAATATTGTTATTCACATTATTTTTTGTTAATTTCATTCCTTAACATTGTCTTTCATAATCGTAACTGTGCTTTGGCAGCACATGTCAAATGTCATGCCAATAAAGCCTATTGAATTGAAGGGAGAGAGAGAGAGAGAGAGAGAGAGAGAGAGGAGAGAGAGAGAGAGAGGGAGAGAGAGAGAGGGAGAGAGAGAGAGAGAGAGAGAGAGAGAGAGAGAGAGAGAGAGAGAGAAAGAGAGACAGAGAGAGAGAGAGAGAGAGAGAGAGAGAGAGAGAGCAGCGCTCAGCAGAGGGGGGCTGTGTGCGCCCAGCCTGTGTGACACAGAGCTTCAGGAGAGAGCGAGGAGCATAAAACATTGTGCTTTTTTCCACGCATGAACAAAAAAAAAACAACTGAGCCCGATCCGACCCGAGCCCGAATTATTTATTTAAAAACCAAGCCCGACCAGGCCAATAGCCGACATACAGTCTTGAGTCCCGTCAGGTTCGGGTCGGGTTGCAGACCTCTAAGTCCAGATACACGACACATGTTAATGCAGGTAGAAAGAGTCTGGGGATTTCCTTTGATGTTTCCAACAGCAATAGCGTCACTATTGAGGAGGCAGGTGTTGTGATTGGAGCGTTTTCTTTCTGATTCATCTTGTCATTGTCAAGAGAGAGAACTCTACAAGACACAACCTGCTCCATAGCTTACCAAATGATACCAAAAAACACAGATCAGACGCACACACAGACACAATTCATAATGACATAATGAATTTCCACTGTTGCCTCTCTCACTTTACCTGTACCTCTAGATTCACACCTGTCCTGGTCGGCCAATCACAGAGCCGGCGCCGTTAACGGCACCCAGCGACCCGATGGCGTCACTTTCTTCATCATTCAGGGCCTGGCCAACCTGGGGGAGGAAAAGATGATTCTGTTCGTCATCCTCCTGTTGGCTTACGTTGTCATCCTAGGCGGAAACAGCATGATCATCTTTACGGTACATACAATCTGTCTATCAATCTATCTGTCTATTGATCTATATGTTTGACTCTGCCTGTCTACCTGTCTCTCCACCAATGTACCTATATTTCTATCTGCCTAGATCACAATAAGGGGAAATGTTATATGTCACTGTTTGAATGTTGAGCAGTGCAGGTCAATGTAGAGAAGTACTTCTTCAATCTCGGAACCCATCGTCTATCGGTCTGACGACAATTAGACTCTGGGGGCGACGGCAAATATTTTGGGGTTTCCAGTGGAGCCAGCGGACATCCGGGCCAAGACTTCCTCTTCCGTGCGCATTGTTTACAGTCCGATTAGCAACTTGAGACGCGAGAGTCGAACGTTTCTCCACACAAAACACAAACATCGATACTTTCTGTAGGTGTTTTAGGTCCGGACGACATTTCGGCTAATCTCTATAAACAGATATCTGCATATGAGACTCTCAACTCCAGCTCCATTCTCGGGTCTCAAGTTGCTAATCGGACTGTAAACAATGACCGGCGCACAGAAGAGGAAGTCTTGGCCCGGATGTCCGCTGGCTACACCGGAAACCCCGAAATATTGGCCGTCGCCCCCAGAGTCTAATCATCGTCAGACTAGACTGATAGATGATGGGTTTCGAGATTGGTACTTCTTTAACTGAACCTGTGTCAGTGAGTCTGGATGCCATGGCATGACCAAATCATTCAATCTGCTTAGTTCAACATTTCAAACACACAGATGATTAGATATTATTGAGTGCCCCAATTACCCCAATTAATAGTGACACTGGGAGTAATCAGCTTAATATTTCCATTACAATATTTAGGCCTACATGGTAAACATTTAGTAAGGCGATTTCTCTACACGGTTCACATACATTTAGAAAAAAAAATCAGTCTATTGTTTTGTTTTTCTGTTTTTCTCCAGATCACAACTTAAGTAAGGTTATCGATTGTGGTTGCAATTCAGCCTGTGTCATACCTTGATTAAAGTGATTACAGTGTTAGACATTGATCAACCGTGATCTCTCTTTCTAACACTGTCAATTCCACTTGACAGTCTTTCTATAAATTGGCAATACTGCCAGGCTTACTGGGCAAACTCAGCAAAATAGACGTAGACGTACTCATCGTCTCATCCTTTTTCTCAAGAGTTGTGTTTCCACATACAGGTGTGGACTGATCCGAAGCTCAGCTCTCCCATGTACTTCTTCCTCCACAACCTGTCATTTGTGGACATGGTCTACACCACAGTCACCATCCCCAACATGCTGTCTGGCTTTCTGACGGACACTAAGACCATCTCCGTACCAGGATGCTTCCTCCAGATGTACTTCTTCATTCAGCTGGCTGTTACGGGCCGCGGCATCCTGACCGTCATGGCGTACGACCGCTACGTGGCCATCTGCAACCCGCTGCGCTACACCGCCATCATGACCCGGCCTGTCCGCCTGCTTCTCGTCACGGGAGCCTGGGTCTTTGGCGGTTTCTGCACGCTCCCAGTCGCCACCATGGCGTGGCAGCGGCCGTACTGCGGCCCTAATGCGGTGCGCCACGGCTGGTGCGACCCGTCGTCCGTGAGGCGGCTGGTGTGTGCCGACACCAGGGTGGACAGCATTGTGTCTCTGTCCTTCGCCCTGGTGGCGCTGCTGACCACGGGAGTTCTCATCCTCAGCTCCTACGTTCTGATCGGTGTTTCGATATCGAGGATGGGTGCAGCTCAGAGGCTTAAGGCCTTCGGTACGTGTGCTGCCCACCTGACTGTGGTGTCAATCTCTTACGGCTCTGCCTCCTTTGTATACATCTCCTACCGTGTGGGCAACTTTCGTCCAGAGGTATGTGACTGACTCTCATGGTCCTCCTTTAATGTTACTTCACTTTCACCTACAGTACCTCTCTTGATTGTCATTAATGGTCAACCACTAAAACTGGACACTCTGACCTGTATTCAGCATCAGTCTTTCACTTTCATTTTGAAAAATAGTAAAATTTCTAAAAAAAAATCTTACTTCTCGCACATCTAGAAATGAGGAAAGGTAGATCAGGCCATAAGATTTTATTCTGTATCACATGCCGAAATGTGAGGCATCACTTATCTACCACATCTTACACTAGAAAGGCCATGAGCTGATATGACTGGACGTAAGTTTCTCAAACATTGGAAATGCTACTCTCATTCTTACATGACTTTTCCCAAATATTTCGGCTTCAAAGTTTTCAGAATTCAGTATAAAAAAAAAAAAAAAAAAAAAAACAAGTTGGAAAGTAAGACAGTTTTTGCAATTTTATATTTACAGGTCATTGGTACCCATGTGTGACCATCTCTCCCTGGTACATATGAGTACTAACATACCTTTATAACAATAGTGCAATGTATATCATACAGGCTTTAAATACCTCTCATCTAATGCAAGCAGAGGTCTCAATTTGTATTGTCATACACTTCAATTTAACCCTATAGCTAATGGGGAAGTTCCCTGGTGTGACTCTGTGGAACTCCATTGTGAAGCAGGGAACTGGGGCAAAAAACACAACTGTTCTCAGTCAATCCTTGTTTGTTAAAAACAAAAGTCTTGTTTTTCTGTAGGTGCGCATCATCGTGTCTGTGCTGTACTCTGCCCTGACTCCTTTCCTGAACCCCATGATCTACAGTCTGAAGAACAAGGCGCTGAGACAGTCCATCAAAGGGACTTTCTGCAGGTACAGACCCACTGCTGTATCACCCAGGAAGCAAGTCAACGCAGTGGCCTGACTGCAAATAAATAACCAGCCACTCTGCTCATCTGTGCTTCCCTTTATTACAGCTGATTCTTTGTTAAAGGAAAGGGACACAGGGAAGGTTAACAGACATAAACACGCTTAACCATGCCCACAACAGCCTGGACTATACAAGAAGAGGGTATTTCACAAAGCAGGATTAGAAAGTTAGCCAGAGAACTGTGAAAAATATTCTGATATATCCTGGTGATAATGATTGAAGTCTGTAAAAAACCCCCATAAATAATAGGTTTTGGAATACGTTTCTGTCATGCATCAATTTCAGAGGAGTTCATAACCAAATTTCAGAAATTCATAACATTTGTTTCTGGAGAATTTGATTAATCCTGCTTTGAAAAAATACCCCCCCCCCCCCAGTTTTGCTATAACTGGTGTGGGGAAAAACCAGGAGAAACAGAGTAGCCAGCTAATCCAACATGCCTTGTGCTACACTGAGCACTGGACAACCTCTAATCCAATGAAATTATGTCAGGGTATGTCTAGTTTTAAAAAGGGGCGTGGCCAACTGAAGGAGAAGAGGAAAGAAAAACTACTTAGCACAGCTAGCTAACTTAGCAGGACTAGCCAAGCGATACTTTGCAAGGAGACCAAAAAACAGTAAATAAAAAGAGAAAAAAGAACATAACATGCATGTCCCTTGCCCAGTGACCAACTGTAACAAAAAAATTATTGTCTTACACAAAATATAGCCAGAAATAAGGCAATACAACAGCTTATTATTGCCAGTGTTTGCTTTGTGTCATTTTCCCTGTTGGAAAAAAAAAAAAACGCCTAGACGAGCAAAAGCTGATTGGTAGTCTAAGCTGTTTTTTGCTGGTCTCAGCTAGGCAGAGATGGTTTGATGCTAGTTAAGAGCAGAGAACCGCTACGACCGGCATTAAAGTTCCCAAAATATATGCTAAGTTGTTCACCTGCTAAACCATTTCATTCATTTCATTTCATTTATAATTAATGACCACACGACCGAGGTCGGTGGAATTTGCTTTCGGTACAGCATGGTGGGTAAACTCAATTCAACAGTGTCAGTAACATCAAACATAGACAGATATCAGCATCACATTAGACACATGACTGGCACAACAGACAGTATACACAGATCACCACAAGACAGAAGTCACAGACAATATTTACAAGATTGACCCAAGAGTTTTAAAGTGCAGGTACATCTGTCAGGGTTAGTGAGAAGTGTTCAGAGTCCTTATTGCAGTGGGGAAAAAACTGTTTTTAAAACAGGATGATTTGGTGGGCAGGGACCTACAGCGCCTCCTAGAGGGCATCAGTTGGAAAAGGTGGTGAGCAGGGTGAGAGGGGTCAGAGATTATTTTTTTTGCTCTTTTGATTGTGCGTTTGTGATATAGTGATTCAACTGATGGGAGGGAGGTGCCAATAATCTTGAATGATTTATTGATTATGCGCTGCAACCAGCATTCATTGTCAGAACACGCCCAGCATGAGGCCACCAGCATTTTCAGCAGGGTTGTCAAGCAGTTTGGCAAGTTGACGTACTTGCTAGTCATTCGTCCTCCTGTTCCAGCTGCTGTCTTTCTCTTTCACCAGTTTATCCTGTCGGTTGTGCAGAGGAAAGTTTTAATAAAATGTAACTAAAATGCTGCTGCTGGGGGGGGGATACAATTAAAAAGTCTCTCATGAGAAGCCTCTTGTTCTCTTCTTCCCCTCTCTTTCCATCAATTTCTTTAAACAGTTATGTGTCTAGCTATAGCTAGCCCCACTGGGACTAGCACCACACGGATATTACAGAGTCCTCCCATTAAAAACCGCTCTGAAAACATTCTTTGCGGCACTTTGACTTCATTTAGGCAAGGTACCCAGACCAAAATTTGCCAACGCTTTTCTGTTACACGAGTAAAACGTATTGTTTGAAAGGATTTGCAAATCCTTTCAAAGGCCAGTGTAGTGCCAGTCCCAACGGGGCTCAGCTATAGCTAGACCCAAACTTTGGCTAGTGTAAAGCTGTTGTATGACAGTTGGGTTAGGTAGCTAGCTAGCTGCTGTTAGGAGTAAAAACTGTTAATCATGCCAGCACAAAGTGGAATTTTTACTAAATTATTCACGCACTCCAAACAGAAAGTTCCACTCGTCCTGTTGTCCACATAAGTTTGTTCCAGACTCCTGAATCGCATCCCGCCAACTGATCAGCTTTTCTCATGCGATTCAGAGAGTCTGGCGTGTCCCTCGTCAACAGCTTGTTCTCGCTCGGAGAAACAATCGAGCCAATCAAAGTTTGAACAGTTTGTGCAGCGGGTTTTCATTAGATAGACCTACTTGTTTCATTGGCGTTTCAGCAGAATAGATTTCTTGAATTTGAAATGTGAAAATAACGTCAGAGCGGCTGGACACCTCAGCCACTACTGACTGGTTTTGGGGAGAATACAGGCAATTTCATCTGAATATCAGACTGTTCATCATGTTACCGGTGCGGGAGATTTATGCTGCATTCACGGAAACTTGGAAATTTGGAGCACTTATGGAGATTTATACAGTAGCCTATGCTACATTCAACACGTGACATGGGACCCCCAAGTTTAGATTTATCTTTCTTATGGGGGTCCCTTGTCCTTTTTGAGGGGGTCCTGCCTTTTTTATATCCGCCAGTAGATAGTTCAGCTCTGACAAAACCACAAACTCTGAGAAGAAGAATCTGAAAGCAGAATCTGACCCAGAAACCACAAATCATCTGGACAGGGTGAGACGGTCAGCAGATGGAGTGAAGTCTGAACTCAGTATTTAGAGATGAGAGTCTGAAACTGTTGGCATTGAACGTTTGAACTCAAACTCTGGTTGTTGTGACATTTGAAATACCTTCCACTACTCACTGTCACTCCTAACTGTGTCCCAAATGTGATTGATGATAATGATGTGCGAGTTATTATTAGTCTCACAATAAACTCAGCATGAAACAACATCACGGTTTGTTTGGGACCGGCCTTTTTAATTCACCATGACACCAGAAATCACACTGCCGACTTCAGTCTCACTTTTTGAATCATAAAACACAGCTACATTACATATTTTGCAGTCAGCTGATGCTCTTCTTCAGAGCGACACACAGTGAGTTCAGTGTCTTCATCAAGGTGGTGAACTCTCACTAATGCCGTTATCTCGAGATCACAAGTTAATTATTTCGTTATCTCGAGAAAAGGAGTTTTGTTATCTTGAGATAACGAGATAATCAACCTGTTATCATGAGAAAACAAAGTGTTGTTTCCTCTTATTACTTATAATGTTTATCAGAGATCAGGAGTGCCATGCCAGCATGCATAGATGGCGTCTTGACAACTGTAGCAACTGATTTAAGGTGAAAATGTCAGATCAAGGAGTATCCATTATTGATCAACACGTCAGACTGTACTTCAATCAAGGTCTAACACAGACAGAAATTGTATTGTATCTTGTTTTCTCGAGATAATGAGATAAATTAACCTGTTATCTCGAGAAAACGAGCTTTGTTATCTCGAGATAACGAAATAATTAAATTGTGATCTCGAGATAACGGCATTAAAAAAAATTGTTGCTAGCATGGCCGTTCTCGGCTTCTGTACTTTTCAAAACAAAGTTACAAAAAATAAAATCAAACAGGCAGAAACTAAAAAAAAAAAGACAAGAAAACAGAACAGAATAAAGCAGAGACGATAGAAAATAAATGACAGCAATAAAATCAAAACAGGTGAGAGAAAAAAAAATATAAAAAGGCTTTTCTATAAAAGAAGGTTTTGAGCAGGGATTTAAAACTCAGCTGTCTGATAGATGATGGAATCCACAAGTCAAACACGTCATTACTCTCTAGATGTTAAAGGTCCCATATTATTCAGTTTTCATGTTTTTGTTTTAAGAATACGTGAGCTTAGAATTATAAGGTTCTATCTGCCTTCAGGATAGTTCTGAGATATTGAGCATCAAAGTTTTCAGCATCCATTGAGTTAAATGGAGATGGGTCCTTTTGTTTTAGAAATTACTGACTAATAACAAAATAACACCACACATATGTCAACAGGCACTCATAGAATAGTTTCAGTCAGGAACACTCTCGTCATAGATTTAACCATTTATTGCAACAAATGGAAATACAGTTATGCTTGACGCTGAGGGCTCCGCTCTTTAGATGCTCCCTGGATTAGCCAAGCAGCATGCTAAGCCAAAACAAGGAGCGCAATGCAGAAAACCCCCCCAGGGTATACAAGAGTGGGCCCAAAGCAAGACATTGAATACAATTTTAACCTTTGAGCCATGTTAAGACTCTGAACTAGAAAGGTGGAGGCTGGGGTGGTGGAGGCAAAGCTTTGCCAGCAGCAGCAGCGGTGAGTGAAGCAGCATTGGTGTAGCAAGGATCAGTGTAGAAGGGAGTCATATTTAAATGGACGGCCTTGATGTGGGAATGGGCTGTGATTGGTGTATGACTGATTAGAAACGCTGCGGGCTGTCAGCTGATTACAGCTGGGGCATATGACTTTCATGTCCTGCATGATCTAATGCAATGCTTCATTTCATGCGACTGACTCAGTTTTGACAAAAAGGTCAGATAGAACCTTGTAATACTAAGGTCACGAATAGTGTAAGTTAAAGTCACAGCCCATTTACTTCTCGCTACATCTAATTTACATTTCCCCCAATTATTTTGCAATGCATGCTGGCTGTAGTTAGTTTTTTAACATTTACTTGTTTTTAAAATCCAAACTTTACAGTGTCAAACCGAGCTTGAAATGAACTGCTGTTCTAGCTAAATAAAAAGCTGTGGATGTGACAGTAAAGTGTTTCTGAGGATTATTTCCTATCAGCTGACTGACAGGCAGCAGAGCGGAGCGTAACGCAGAGCTCAGCTCAGTGAGGAGAAACAGGAATTCTGGCTTCATGTTTCCTCTGATGGATTCTGTCGCTCTGTGGAAATTGTTTTTTTTTTACTGGACAAGAATGAATGAAGGAGGAAAATGAGCGCTGAGATCTGATTATCCTTCAGCTTGTAATAAATTCTTCTTCACTGGTGCTAATACAGAGATCTATAACAGTGGGTAAATTAGATTATTGAGTTTGCATGATGTTTATGAATCTATTACCATTTCTATTATATATGAATATTTATGATATAAAATATATCACTCCTATCCCTTACTTTGAATGATATGTAAGTGAAATTGAACCTTGATGAGAGTATCCATTTGGTATTTAATACTTCTGGGAAAGGAGATAATTGCAATGAAATCAATTATGATTTCCCACAAAGAAACATTGCAGCTTAAGCAACTGAAATATCTTTCAAGTATTATCATGAACGGTGTCAATATATGCAGATGCTGAAATACCAGACAGAAAAAGAGAGCAGTTTTAAGCTTATAAACTCCCAAAGAAAAATACAGCTATTCTGTAAAGTGCAGCTAGGTTGTTTCACCAGAATCTGAGCAACAGGCAGGTTCTAACAATGCTAGGGGCAACAATTATTCTTATAACTTTCAAACTGCATTTATTATGCACATCTTCCACTTATACATTAAATAACTTAAATTCAACTCAATTCATTTCACACAAATATTTTAGGGAGCAAAGTAATATTAAAGAAATATTTCCTTTAAATATTTCATATATTTAATTTCCCGTCCATTAGAGCCACTTTATTGTTATAAAACATCTTGAAAATCCTCTGTCTGACCTCTTTAATTTGCAGACCGTAGATAGCGGGGTTCAGCGCCGGAGGCACCACATGGAACATGATGGACGCCAGTTTCCCATGGTCCGACCACTGAGGGTACCGATGCAGGACCAGGGGGGTGAAACACGAAACCAACATGATCATGTACACGGCTAGGTGTGTGGCGCAGGTCTGCAGCGCCCGGCTGTTCAGCACCCTGCTCCTACTGCTCACGCACACCATGGCGATCCTCAGGTAGGTGAGCGCCACGCTGCCGATGGAGGAGCCCAGGATGACCACGGCGCTGCCCAGGCCGTAGATGTGGTTCCACAGGAGGTTCTGGCACGAGAGCTTGAACAAAGAGGCGTTGTCACAGAACGGGTTGAGTATAATCCTCCTGCAGCGCGACAGGCGGATCGTGAGGCCGAGGAGGATCGCTACTGAGGCGAAGGCCACGGCCCAGGCGGACACGGTCAGCCTCAGCACCATCCTGTTGGTCATGATGGTGGCGTACTGCAGCGGGTTGCAGATGGCCATATACCGGTCGAAGGCCATGATCATGAGTACTGTGTGAGAGGTGCCTGCGTGAAAATGAGAACAGAACGCCTGAATGACACAGTCGATGTAATGAATGTACCGGTCTGCGCTCGCTACGAAAACGTCACTCAGCAAACGAGGAATAATGGCTGTGGCCCCAAAAACATCATTAATACTCATGTTGCAGAAGAGCAGATACATGGGCTGGTGGAGGCTCCTCTCCATGGAGATCAGGACCACCAGGCCGATGTTGGACACCATGATGAAGATGTAGATGAGGAGGAGGAGGATGAAGGCAGGGAAGGAGGACTGGGGCGTGACCTTTAACCCCTCCAGCAGCAGCAGATCTGCATTGAAACTCTGGTTCTCCATACTGAGAGTTCATGAAACCTGGTGAAGAGACAGAAAATATGTCTTTGCATTTAATACCAAAAAAGATGATAATTGGTGAGCTTGGAGCTATACGTTTCTATGTGAATTTTATTTTATTGACTAAGTAGCTTATTTGATTATTGGAGACATTTTGGTTTTATACAGAATTTACGAATCGTTTATATTGTATGAAACGTAGTATTTGTATATTACTTGTCTGTTGTTATTTTTATTGTTATATTGACTCTTTGACACTGTGCTTCACCTGCTGGTCTTGCCCACAATGGAAATAAGTTTTGGACTTTCTTGTGTTTTATCCTTGATTGTTTTTTAACCATTTGCATTACATTATATTGTATATATGTAACTTGTTTTAAAATGGTGAAATAAAAAAAATAATAATAAAAAAAAATCTGGGTGGAGTGCAGTTCTGAGAAATTGAGCATCAAAGATTTGACATCCCAGCTGGCAAAACTATCACGTACTTTCTATCTTTTTAAATATTTAACCCCAAAAGGTTTTCAAATCTGCTCTTGTCTGTCTTGTGTTTTTCGTTATGCTTGTCCTACATCATTTTGTTCACCATTCTTTTTTTATCGTCTTTTCATCTTTTATCGGCTTTTTATTGTCTCTTTATCGGCTTTTTATCATCTTTTTATCGTCTTTCTATTGTCTTTTTATGTCTTTTATCTTTTATCTTAACTCTATCTTAATTTTATCTTACTTTTATTCTATTATTTTATTTATTTTAGTTTTCATCCTACGATTATACCACTATTTACTTGAATGTTTGCTCTTTTCCACCTGTGTCCTCCTGTTTATTATTGTTTTATTGCCTTTTAAATTCATAATTTTAGTATTCTACTTTTATTTTGTCTGTCAAAGCACTTTGTAAACTCTGTTTTTAAAGGTGCTATATAAATAAAGTTATTATTATTATTATTTATTTTTGGTTATTTAGATCTAGTTAGGCTCATTCTCTGTAAAGTCCTCTGAGACATGCTTGTGATAAAGGGCTATATAAATAAACAAACTTGAACTTAAAAAACAATAACCACCATGCAAGTATAAAGTAAAATAAAAAAATCCTGAATATGTGGATAAGTCAATAAGCCGATCACAGAGAATGAAAATCAAATAATTCCCTTGACAACTTCACCAGAGGAGAGCCTGAAGTGAACCTGAGAGCCTAGTGAAGTTACAGAGGGACTTTGAGTTACTCAATTTTGAAAAGAAAAAAAAGGTCAAATAGAACCTTATGATTCCAAGCTGACAAATTATGTTTCTACAGCACATTTCTCAACGGAGCAATAGTAAAATGAACAACTGAAGTGAATGTTTCATTCCCAAATGAGATATACACTCACCGAGCACTTTAATAGGAACACCTGTACACCTGCTTATTCATGCAATTATCCATTCAGCCAGTCATGTGGCAGCAGTGCAATGCATAAGATCATGCAGATCCAGGTCAGCAGCTTCAGTTCATGTTCACATCAAACATCAGAATGGGGAACAAATGTGATCTCAGTGACTTTGACCGTGGCTGCTGGTGCCAGGCGGGCTGCTTTGAGTATTTCTGAACCTGCTGATCTCCTGGGATTTTCACGCACAACAGTCTCTAGAGTTCACACAGAATGGTGCGAAAAACAGAAAACAGACGGAAACGCCTTGTTGATGAGAGAGGTCAGAGGTCAGAGGTCAGAGGAGAACGGCCAGACTGGTTGGAGCTGACAGAAAGGCTTCAGTAACTCAGATAACCTCTTTACAGCTGTGGAGAGCAGAAAAGCATCCCAGAATGCAACACGTCCAACCTGGAGGAGGATATCACTTTGGCAGCCGGTTGACACTGAGCTGAAAGCTGATACCTGCCCAGTATTAGTAAGGTGTTGCTAATAAAGTGCTCAGTGAGTGTATATCCACGATTTAAAAAAAAAAGAATGACACCCATTCTCCCATATTTGACTGCTGGCATGATCTTGAAGCACATTATGGGTTAGTGTTGAAGTTCTAAAGACTTTGCTTAGGAAATATTTGTTTTTGAGGACAGAATTTCTGATTTCATTCATTTGTTTTTCAAATATTGCCTGATAAATATTATACTGTATATATTTCAAATGTTTATGGGGTGAATATGGGGCCGTTGCTGGGCCTGATTCAACTGAAACACAGCTGAAACTCCCAATGCTCAAAGGAGGATTCACAGATTAAAGGAGATCTCTGCTCTATATTCACTCTGATGACTACACTCATCACCCATACATTCTGAAGACATATTCCTGAAAAGAGCGAAAAATACAACAAGATCATGCAAATAAATGCAAATAAATATTGAAACAATTTGATACGCTGTTGGAAAATCTTTTTGCAACAGTGAAACTCACAATGCAGGTCTGTTGCATTTAGTAAAACCATAGGGAAACAGTTCAACATTTAAATCTCATTTTCAAATCTCAACAATCGCAACACTTACTTTTGCAATAAGATGCTCAACAGCTGACTATATTCCGAGTTTCGTTGCATTTCGTTTTTGATTTTTTCCAACTTGGCATGAGACAATACGAACATTTTTTTTTGTTCATCAATATTTAGATTTCATTGTTTCAAAGATTGGTTTTTGCAACAAAACATAGGGTGTGCTATGCATACATACATTTAATGAACTATGTAAAATATAATTTCTCAAATTATACATTTTGATACCCTTCTAAAAGGAGAGAGAGAGAGAGTTTGTGTGTGCGTGTGTGTGTGTGTGTGTGTGTGTGTGTGTGTGTGTGTGTGTGTGTGTCAGCTTTACCTTTGGTGACGCACACCTCCTCCACCCTGGACCAGAGGTGGAGGAGTCACTTTTTATAAGGCGTCTGCTGCTGCCGGCTCATTACATCACTGAACTGTCGCTAGGCAACAGCTTCTGACTCGGCCTCAACATCAACAGCCACTGTTAGTGTTTCTGTCAGCTCATGTTTGGGTTGATATTTTTTTGTTTAAACTCATGTTTGAGAGAGATCTTTGGAACAGCGGCAATGTTGATGTTAACACTACAGGAAACTGAGATCTGTGATTTCTCCAGAGTTGTGTTGTCTTGTTACCTTTTCAGATTTAATAAAGATTGCAGAAGTTTAAAAAATAAGCATTATTCCAGTATGGAGCTTTGTCACGTAATTGGATGATTTTTTTCCCTTAGCTGGAGTTATTCAGAGACACACACATATAACAGAGTCTGGAACACCTATAAAAAGTTCTTCCTTCATTACATAGCAACAGTTCATCACGCCTGTGAATTGATTGGCTGAGAGACATTCAACAGAGGGTGGCAGCCGCCATCCTTAGCTTCCAGGTAGGAAAATATTTTATTACAGAAATAAATACATCAAAAGTATCCACATTAATTGGTGCAAGGTTTTCTCCTCCCAAACTAATTTAATTTAAGGTGCCTTTTATTCGCTGGTGGTGATTCTGCACCTCCCGCACAAGGACATCCGTTTCCTCTTGAGAGAAGCTCCATCATGGTGGGACAGAGCGCACTGCTGTTAAAGGGAAGGAAAAGAGGCGATTTAATTGTTTGTGACTGATGCCAGCCCCTACACACCTACTGATTATGTATTCCTCCTAATCCAACGCCATCTCTAACTGTGCTGCAGCTGCAGCAGCTGCTAGTGACGTCGGCACTGCAGTGAAACCAGACCGACGGGAGATGTGATGATGTTGCCAGATCTCGCGAGAGTGTGTTGCTGAGACAGAGACAGGTCTCCAACAAAGTTAATTTTCTCCTGATTTGTCCGTCTGAAAAATGCCATTTTAGTGTCAGAATGTTGGGAAGATATGCGGCTTGTGAAAAATGGGTCCAATATTTACTTCGGTGACTATGGGGCGAAAGAATCGGTCATAATCTGTTGCTCACGCTCACTTCTCCCATTGGAGTGAACAGACTCAGGACCTGCCGCTAGTCTCCTAAAGGGGCGGGGCAGTGGAGAAACCCACGTGACACAGATACAGGAAATGACTCACAGTGGCGCCGTCTCGTTTCTAAACCGTCTCTGGTACTGAGCTATCAATAGTAGCTCTATCTTGCTCTAAAAATCTGTCTTAAGGCTGGTTATTATAGCACCAAAAAAAGGAGTGAGAAGGAGGTCCTCCGTTGATTTGAATGACTGACTGTATCTGTTTGCTTTTTTTGCAACCTCACATTTTAAATCATTTGTCAAACTAATTTTACGTACACATTCACAAAATATTGCTTACAACTAGACTACAAATCTTTTCAATTCAATTAAAAAAACTTTATTTATCTCCAAGGGGCAATTAATAAGGGCTTGCACAGTAGGACATAAAATACAACCACACAGACAACAACAACAATAAAGTGCAAATCAGCACTATGTGCAAAATGTGCAAATAAATACATACATATGCAATATCATAGCAAGGAGGGGATGCATAAGGGTCAAGTTAAAGATGATCCAGCATGAGGTTGGCTGATAAGTGGGGACGGGCTGAGGAGGAGTTTTCTATACATTTACAAATTATGTCTGTTTGCTTCAGTCTTTTTTACACATTCAAATACATTCATCCAACATTTTTTCACATGTTCCTAAATGGTGATATACAACTGGAAGTCTCAAATTATTTGGAAAAAAATATTTTCACAAGCTCAGAATCTTTTATGCTGTTGAATCTATCTGCATCTGTCTCTGTTCTCACTGTCACTCGACCAGCCGCAGCCAGCTGGCTCAGGACCGACATGTTTGGTTTATTAGGATCCCCATTAGCCACAGCATTGCAGCAGCTGTTCTTCCTGGGGTCCACAAAACAGACTTTACATAGTGACAATGCAGCCATCACACTTACATCATAACACATAACATTACAAAATAAATAGGACAAAGACTAGAACACACACAGACAAGACAGGCTCAGACAATTCAATAATCAGAATATATGAAATAGTCAGTTTCACTCCAGTGTCCCAACACATTTCAAATCATAATACGGTCCATTTCACACTAGTATTCAATACAATAATCAAAATACATGAAATTAGTCCGTTTCACTCCAGTTTCCCGGTCCACAGACTCAGACCCACGGCCACAAGACACATCAACACAATCAAACTCATATTTGTATTTTATTCAAAACTTAGCCAAACTAGTTTCTACATCTTTTCAACGTCTCTAGTCAAAAGATGCTGTTTTACTAAAATTTTAAATCGAATTTTACCTAGCCTACAATGTCTTCTCTTACCTTAGTTCAGTCAGCATTAACACAGGAACCAGCATTAACACAGGAACAGCCACACACCTATGTGTGTGTGGCTGTCTTTTTGCCTTTCCTCACTTTCAGGCACCTGTTGCATGTAGTGATCTTAGTGGACATGGGTGCTGGCCTAGCTTTTGTGGATGCTGGTTTTAGTCTCCTGGCTAGCTCCTGGCTCCTGGCTAGCTCGCCATTTTTTGTAGCAAGTGGGATTTGCTAAATTAGAAATTGCAGTTGAACCAGTAGAGTAGAGATGCACAGAAGATAGGCTCGGTTGGGAGCCCAATGTGTATGAGTACCACAGATAAGGACACACAGGTAAGTTTTAAATAAAGTATTGTATTGCAATAATTTATAACAAACATAAATACAAAACACAAAAATAGGCCTTTTCAGTTCAGTCAGTTTCCAAGAGTCCAGAGTTCAATGCTTCCAAGTGGGAAGAGGGAAAAAAAAGTTCAGTTCATTCCTACCACACACTGTGGAAGGGAGGTTCAGTTCAGTTCAGTTCTAATCCAGGTTAGCTCGCCATCAAAAGGTATCTAGGTGGTCCAGGCAACACCTGACAGGACAACACAAAAACCTGACCGCTGACTGTAGAGGGTTTAAGAAAGAATCTGTCCAGAACGATGGGCGTTCAGTTCTGTGTCTACCAACACGCCAACCAGCCAGAGTGGAGTGAGAGGAAGAGGAAGTGACCTTGCCTAACCCGGATATGTATATTTCGGGAGCGGTCCGGGATTGGCTAGATTGTTGTTAGCTTTTTAACCTGGGTTACACTTCCCTAGCTGCCAAACTGCCATCTTCCTTCATCATATTTCTCTCTGTCTTATTTGCTTTGTTACTTCATTATAATTGTGAATCTTATTGTCCATTTTATTGTTTTGTCCCGCCACCTTTTGCACGCTCAGCCATCCCAGTGGGGGATGAATGGGCCCACACAATGTTTCTT
Source organism: Centroberyx affinis (assembly GCF_046629955.1). Lineage (NCBI taxonomy): Eukaryota > Metazoa > Chordata > Actinopteri > Beryciformes > Berycidae > Centroberyx > Centroberyx affinis. The sequence continues at coordinate 53,293 of NW_027281266.1, forward strand.
GTGAGTTCTTCCTCATCTTCACTGAGGTTGGTCTAAGGTTGGTGGTGCTGTGTAGGCTAGGCTAGGCTAGGTAGGTTAGATAGTCTACCTTCCAATATTCTGTCTTGTGTCTCATACTTTGTTTTTTTTTTTCTTTGTGCTTTATTTTGTTTGTACACTGTATTCCATCATTTTGTTTTGTGATTGGTTGTTGATTAGCTAGATCTAGGTAGGCTTGTCTTTGTGAAGTCATTTGAGACGGAGGACTATATAGGCTGAATAAACCCGACTTGATACAGTATTTCTTTCAAATACTTAACATTTAATTCAGTCTTGTGATTTCACCTCCTTCAGAGTCACTTTATTATTATGAAAACATGATGATAATCTTTTGTCTGACCTCTTTAATTTGTAGCCCATAGATAACAGCATTCATGGCAGGGGAGACCACATGGAACATAATGGCTGCTAGTTTCCTTTGGTCTGATAACTGAGGGAAACGGTGCAGGATGATAATGACGGTTCCTGACACAATCATGATCATATACACGGTTAGGTGGGTGGCGCAGGTCTGCAGCGCTCGACTGTTTAACACCTTGCTCTTATTGTTCAGGCACACCATGGCGATCTTCAGGTAGGTGAATATTGTGCTCCCGATGGAAAGGGCTAAGACAACCATCATCATGGCGAGGCCGTAGATATTATTTATCACAATACTTTCGCAGGAGAGCTTGAACAAGGAGGCGTTGTCACAGAAGGGGTTTAATATGACCCACCTGCACCTTGACAGACGGACACTGAGAGCTATGAGGGTGCCCACTAAGACTAAGCTCACCCTCCAATTAAAAACAGTCAGTCTCAGCACCATGTTGTTGTGTGATAATGAACACAGAATGCTTGAATGGCACACTCTATATAGGAAATGTACCGGCCTTTTCTTGCTGTAAAAATTTCACTCAGCAAACGAGGAATAATGGCTGTGGCCCCAAAAACATCATTAATACTCAAGTTGCAGAGGAGCAGATACATGGGCTGGTGGAGGCTCCTGTCCCTCGAGATCAGGACCACCAGGCCGATGTTGGACACTACGATGAAGATGTAGATGATTAGGAGGAAGATGAAGGCAGGAAAAGAGGACTGTGGAGTGAACATTAACCTCTCCAGGAGAAGGATATGCTCATTGAATGTCTGGTTCTCCATATTGCAGAGTTCATAAAACCTGGTGAAGATTGGAGGTAGTTACACAGTTGATATTTTAATATCTTTAGATTTTTACATACACATATTGATTCTTTTTTATACTTTACAATGTTATGTTTGTAAATACTTTTATTCATGTATGTAGCACATATTTCATACTTGGTAATGCATATTCATGTAAGCAATAATAACTGTTAGTATCAACTGTAAGTAACATCTGTAAATATATCCATAAGTAATCCATATTCTTTCCCATATGTCCCAGTCGTAGTCTACTCACCTGTGTGGAATTGTCAGCTATGTTTATATGTTTATGTAACTCCACAATGGTTTATATTCTATTTTATTACTTAAGTTATATTCCATTTTGTGCTTATATTCAATTTTTCTTTTTTCCCACGGCAGCCGAGGGCATCACAAGGCAAATTCAGGTCAGTCAGTCAGTCAGTCAGTCAGGTAACGCTTAGTGAGATGATGTGCTTCGTCAGATGGCCTCTAGAGGGCGTTTTTGACTGTGAGATGCAGTGTTTCCCATACAGAGGTACAAAATCAAAAGTTGGTCAGTGTATAGAAATGGATCTAAATGGATCTCTAATGCTCCTGATGTTGCATCACATCCTGTCTGTAATTTGGAGATGTACAGACAGCAGACCAGCAGACTGAACTCAGTCCACAGAGTCTCCTGGTGTGAAAACTAAAGTGAAACTTAACATTCCACAGTCAGTAACAGGGATTTGCAGACAGTAACTCGTCTTCGCTGCCATAGACTTTAACGGTAGGTGACTTTAACGTTACCTTGTGGTATTTAAGTAACGTAAGTGGAATTAGGTAATTTAACTGTCGCAGTGCTTCAGTGCAGAGAACTGAACACACGCTGTGGGTCTGTACAGGATCTGTGCTTGTTCCCTATGTTACACCCTATCCTGTCCTATTACTTTTGCTGCTGCAACAGCCCAATGTCACCACAAGGATCAATAAAGTTACATAAAAAGAATCAATGATAATCCATAGTGCAAGCACTTAGTTTGTAAGCGGTTGCCTGTACTCAGACAGTCAATGCGTTATCCTTGCATTAAATGTCTATTAAAAAGAATGGTGTTGCACTCGAGAGCAAGTGCAACACCATCATACTATAAAACAAGGAATCTCTGTCTGTCTGTCTGTCAGTGAGTGTGTGTGTCCTTCGCATATCTCGAGAACCGTTCGTCCGATCTACTTCACACTTGGCGGGTGTATTGCTGGGGACCCAAGGACGTGCAGTGTCAGATTGGACACGCGACACGTTCAATATTAATAATCTTTGAATAAACAAGTGAACAGCGCTCTGTGCAGCAGTGGGGCTCAAAGCAAGCGACTGGAAGCGCAGTGTCGAGTGTGAAGTTGTTTGGATGAGCGGTTCTCCAGAAAGCTGCAAGCAGCAATACTGGAGGCCAAGCAATCAGCATAGAGGCATGTCCACTACAGTGGTGGTCGGCACACACAGGTGCCCATGGTAAGCTGGCCCATATTGCACAAAGGTACTTGGCTATACCTGCCTCAACAGTGCCATGTGAGAGACTGTTTTCTTTGGCAGGCCACATTGTGCAGAAGAAGAGGTCAGCTCTGTCATCTGAAAATGTCAACAAGCTAGTCTGCCTGAGCAACTGGTTAAAAGAAAAGTAGACTTTATGAACTGGTTGACTGGAGTCATGTCACACAAGTTCACACTGTTTCAAATAATCTTATTCAACTAAGAGTGTGAAAAGGGACTGTTCAAAGACACTATGGCATTCAGTTTCTTAAATAGGCCTACTCACTGTAGCATTCATTTGGGTGAGATGTTACTTTGCAAACAATTTACAGGCGAGCTGTTTACATTCACTTTGTAGCAGACGTTACTTTGTAACTGTTCTTTATGTGGTTGTCTGCTAATTAAGCACTCCCTGAGACTTTTTTAAATTAAGAGATTCTAATTCTAATTCAGAAATCATCAAAACTAAACTGAGATGTTATAATAAAGTAAAAAAAAACAACTGATTCCTCTAACCAGTTTGTCATGCATTTCTTTATTCCAACACCCCACATGTATTTGTTTTATCTCCCCCAAAAAATACAAGTAAATACTAGTATTTTAAACTTGTGATTAATCATGATTAATCACAGCCTATTATTGTGATTAACTCGATTACATTTTTTAATCGATTGACAGCACTCATTTTTGACATCTGTTCCTTATTTTATATCAAAAAGAAAACTGTTCACATTCCTACCCTACTTCTTTATGAGGCTTTAGGGATATTACCCTTTTTTACTTTTTATGCCACATCACTATGAATTCCACAAGTAGAGAGATGAGATGAAGCTCAACTTATTGACCTCTGTTTCTGAAAATTCACTATTTCTCTGAATACTGAATACTTTTTGTGCAGTGAATCTGCCAGTTCAATGATACTTTTTCCCATGAATTCACTAGAACCTTTTGGGCACACACACACACACACACACACACACCTACCTGTTAATACTTTCTATCTTCTCACTTCAGAATGGAAATACAAGGCTTGTAAAATAAATCGCAGTAGTCCAATTTTAATATCAAACAGACACTCTGGTGTCTCTGAGATCGTTTAATGTTGTGCATAAAATATTGCAACAGTTGTGAAGGCATCAACTTCATTTGAGGTGATTTTGAACCACTATTTCATTTCATGTGTTTAGCAAAAGCAAAATAATTCTATGCAACAGTTTAATGATCTCGGAAATCCACAAGTTTCTGTGTTTGGAATTAAAGATTATTTTAATTTCCGTTGGTTTTCACCGGCTGCTGCGGCCATTGAGAAAAGTCTTGTTGATTTTCTGGTGGAACCTCTGAGCTGGATTGCAAAACGGTTCAATTATTCATCTGGTTTTAATTTGATTTAATTTTGTAGCACTAGTTATAGCATTAGAGTGACTGGTAATTACTGAGTAATATACAATTAAAAAAAGTTAATTACTTGTATATTAGTCAGTAATGACCAGTGACTCTAATGCTATCCTACTATAAAATGAGGAAAACTCTGTCCGTCTGTCTGCATCCATTTTGCTCCTCAATGGTTTGGCCAATCAATCTGAAACTGCACATGGGCATTGAGCATTGGCATAGGCAGGGACTGACAAAGCTGATTTTTCCATTTTCCCAAATTTACTCTGTTTATGCACATTTTTGGCAAGGCTGCGCAGAGTTGTGGTGCGCGCGTCCCTGGGTATGGACTAAAAAACTAGTTATTACCTCCGCCAAGGAGGTTATGTTTTCGGTGCCGTTTGTCTGTTAGCAGGATTACAGAAAAACTACTGGCCCGATTTTCATGAAACTTGGTGGAAGGGTGTAGCATGGGCCAAGGAAGAACCCATAAAATTTTGGAGCGGATCTGGATCCGACTCACGAACAAGCAATAACAGCACAAACCTTGGCGGAGGTCTGTGCTCTCCGAGTGCCCTTCTAGTTACATCTGTTTTACTTCACTAAATACTTAATGGCATGTAATTTAAAGGGTTACTGACAAATCCATGTACATTTTGAAAACATCAAAAATTAATAAGGTACATACAACCTGGTGGTTGAGAAAACACTGCAATCATGATATACTGGCTCATTCTCTCCTCTGACAGAACACTGAATGATGCTTTTCAACACTCAAATATGTGCCAAAAATGTTTTGTCTGTTATGTAATAAATAGTGCTTTAACAAAGTTAAATGAACAATATTAATATTGAGGCATGACCTGCACTGCTTCAAGTTGATTTAACAGTTAAGGAAGTATTTACAGTTATAAAATAATAATATCAGAACAATTACATAGAACTGGTTAGATAATAAAATCTAACTAATCATACCAGTATGTTTATTTTGAGTTCTGAGATTAATCTCAGAATTCTGAGATTCTGACTTTATTCTGACTTTTACTTTACTTTGACGTTACTTAATCTCAGAACTCAAATTTGTCACATGTGGCCCTAATCCTCTTCCGTACCAATATTATACTGCTTCAGCTTGCAGTATTCAAGAACAAGAATACAAGAATGGAAATTAATTGACACGAAAAGCTGCTATGGACCTTTCAGTTCCACATAACAGACATTTTAGCACCATAAGCAACTCAACTGCAGAAAATAACTTCAATTCACATTTAAAATTTTTGTCAATTTTTGCAATCAGATACATGACCAGTTTAACTGCCTATACGTATATTTTGTAACCCATATTATTTGTACATAATTTGTTTTGATGCGTGTGTTAAAGTACTCTGTGTGTGAGCGCCTGTGTTTGTGTGTGTGTGTGTGTGTGTGTGTGCGCGCGCACGCTCCTTACCTTGTTTGATACAAGCCACCCTCCACTGCAGACCAGAGGTGAGTTAACTAAGGTATTAATTTATACATTATTTAATAGTTTATAAAGATGACTATTAAATAATGTATAAATTAATACCTTAGTTAACATGAACACCATTAGTAAATGATGATGATGTTGATTACCCTTGAAAGCTGGCATGATGCAATGTGCGCTAGAGTTAAAAGGCATTTCACTCACCTTTTAAAACTGTTAATATAAACACCATTAGTAAATTATTACCAGACACATTAGTTAACCCTTAATTAATAAGGGTTAGTTAATGCTTATTAAGCATTAACTAACCCTTAATTAATGTACCCTTATTGTAAAATGTTACCCTTTTACTTTTGGATGTATTCGTTTTTTTCCTCTTAAGTTTCCTCTTAAGAGTTAAGTTTCCTCTTAAGTCCTCTTAAGTTTAGCGCTGACATCTGCACAGGATGTCAGCGCTAAAAGAGCGCAAGTGGTAAAGTGAGGTAGAAATCTGTGTTTATGTATAGGGTGAATACCTACCACCACAGTATCAGCACTACCGCCATGGTAACACTGGCAGTAATTTTTATGAATACACCCTATTATCCGCAGCTTTGGTTGTAGTTTTTTTTATCATTGTTATGCAGATGACACCCAACTTTATATTTCTGTTAAATCCAATGAATTCGTCAGAGTCATTACCTTGCATGATATCCTGAATGCAATTAAGGTGTGGATGGCCATTTCCTCCAACTTAATTCTGATAAAACTGAGGTTGTTGTAGAGAGGTAACGCACACTCATTCCAGCTCTATAGAAAATACTCTTTAATTGATAACATTTCTGCATATCAGCAGCAGCATATCTGCACTTTAACAGCACTCTTACTACTATGTACCCACCTGTACTTTTACTTTGGGGTAACCTGTGGTACAATACAGTACACTGTGATACTTTGTACAATTTAAATTTGGGTATTATGCACACTTTTTCACACTGTTTCACACTTGTTGGAAGTGAGAATTTCTGAGTACACATCATTTGACCATTTGCACTTTTCACTGGTGAAATTTTTGCAACCACAAAGAATGCAGCCTACGATCCTGTACAGCTCAATACTTGGACGAGGGTTAAGGCTTTGATTCCTATTGGGACCACCCATACTAAAAGCATCCAGCAAATGGCGTGTATAGGATCTTGTAAAACACATGAAGAAGAGAGTTAGGGTGTCCAGCTGACTCAGAGGGCTGAGGCGCACACCTTGTGCTTGCAACATCATGGGTTGATGAAGTACAAGGTGTGTGTGTTGGAAATAACACACAAGGAAACGATTTTTAAACTTCATCTGCTCCTACACTAGCCCTCATTTTATTCCCCTCATGAAGACAGTTATAATGGATTCACTTTTCACTTGTACCCAAGATTATGTTCAGCCTCAACCTGTGATTATTTCTCTGACACGTCTGCTTTTTCTCGGTCAGTGGTAGATGAATTCACAAGAGGCTGAGATAGAACAGTTAGCAAAATAAATATTGAAGATGCAGTTTATTAGTATAAATTCCTTTCTATTAATATTCATACTGTGAAGTACGTTCAGTTATGTATATTGCCTCTATTCCTTACTTTGAACAATAAAACTGAGATGGAATTATGATAAAAACATGTCAATATTGTATTTAATACTTCTGGTAAAAGGAGATAATTGCAATGAAGACATTTATGATTTCCAAAAAAGTACTTGAAATGAAGAAACAACAAATGCTGAAAATAAAGGAACAAGATTTTATAAGCAAATAGCCTACCTATTGCATATTTACTTAAAACAGTGTGGTATTAGTAATTGTACTTCTGTGAAATACCAGTCACCAACAAGAGAGAAGTTTGGAGCTTGTAACTTTGCAGTCAGTTTTAAGTATAGCTACTTTGTATCACTAGAAATTACTGACAGGTATCTTACAACAACGTTAGAGGCAGTAATTATTTCTGTAACTTGCTGCATTTTGAAAAAGTACTGCAAACTCATTTCAGCATATCATGCACTTCTTCCAATGAAGCATACATTGCAACTCAATATATCTTTTAGAGTGGATCCTGTGCAAAGTACAAGTATTTACACATTTCCTTCAACTATCTTAATACATTCCAAATTGTCATTTCACAGCCATCAGAGACACCTTATTAATATGAAACACCGCGATAATCTTCTGTCGGATCTCTTTAATTTGCAGCCCATAGATAACAGCGTTCAGGGCGGGGAGGGCGACATGGGCCATAACAGCCACCACTTTCCTGTGGTCAGACAACTGAGGGAAACGGTGCAGGATGACAATGATGAAACCTGACACCAGCAGGATGATGTACACAGCTAGGTGTGTGGCGCAGGTCTGCAGCGCCCGGCTGTTCAGCACCCTGCTCTTACTGCTCACACACACCAAGGCGATCCTCAGGTAGGTGAGCGCTACGCTGCCGATGGAGGAGCCCAGGAGGAGCACCGTGTAGCTGAGGCCATAGATGTGATTGATAAGGAGACTCTGACAGGAGAGCTTGAACACGGAGGCGTTGTCACAGAACGGATGTAAAATAATCCTCCTGCAGAGCGACAGACGGATCGTGAGGCCGAGGAGGATCGCCACCATGACAAAAGCCACTCCCCAAGCCAGAACAGTCAGCCTCAGCACCATCCTGTTGGTCATGATGGTGGCGTACTGCAGCGGGTTGCAGATGGCTACATACCGGTCAAAGGCCATGATCATGAGGACTGTGTGAGAGGTGCTTGCATGAAGATGAACACAGAATGCTTGAATGACACACTCTATGTAATGAATGTACCGGTCTGCGCTCGCTATGAAAATGTCCCTAAGTACATGAGGGACAATAGTTGTGGCCCCCAAAACATCATTAATACTCATATTGCAGAAGAGCAGATACATGGGCTGGTGGAGGCTCCTGTCCCTGAAGATCAGGACCACCAGGCCGATGTTAGACACCAGGATGAAGATGTAGGTGAGGAGGAGGAGGATGAAGGCAGGGAAGGAGGACTGGGGTGTGACCTTTAACCCCTCCAGGAGCAGGACATCCTCACTGAAAGTCTGGTTCTCCATATTTTAGAGAGCTCAATAAACCTATAGTTACATAAAAGCAATATCATAGAACAACAAATTAAATAAAACATCTGTTCAATATTGGGAGATTAAAATATTTAATTGCAAATTTATTGATTATATTTATATTTGTGCTGTAGATTTCTTAATGAAATCATGGAAAATACAGGGTTAGGGTTAGAGTTAGAACAAAAAAGGTAATAATCCCTATTAAATGAGAGTGATGCCAATAATTTATAAAATTTGGACACATTTGATTTTAATTTGAAACAGGGATATAAGGCATTAAATGACAGTGTCTTTGGTATTGTCAGTTCAGCCTAAATGGGAACAAGAAAAAAAACGTGCAGGGTTGCAATAGCAATTAAGGCTTTTGCACTGAATAGCGGTCCTAAACCAGACTGTACCCTCGACTCCTGTTAGCAGCTTTTTAGCGAGCTGCTGGAGCACAAAGCAGGAGGCACTCTGGTGTTCTCTTTCAGCATTCATGTCTCTGCTTTTTGACAAAATATAGCTAAGTTACATTCACATAAATACATGATTTCCAATAGTTGTAATACATGATGATACACTTGTCAAGAGTGTGTGAGTGTCTGTCAGCATTACCTTCTGCGACACGAGCCACCCTCCGCCCCAGACCAGAAGTCAAACAGCAGACACTTTTATTAGGTGAATGAATGGCCGCATTGCATCATGTCAGCTGCAGCGCCGGATGCTGACAGCCCAACTGTGTCCTGGCAACCCAGCATTCTTTGTGTGTCATTCATAATGTGCTACAAAAACACATCAATACATTAACAAAACACTAAATATTTTGGGATTTTGTGTTTGTGTTTTGTATATGTTTTTTTGATATTGTAATATAATAAGCTCACTGATGGGTCAGTTGTCTGGCTACTGCAGATTTCTTAGACACATTCACACTCATGGAAGGCCACAACCAGAGTGTGGACTCTACCAGACGGCTCAGATACGCCTTGTAAGAGTTTAGAGAAATGGATGAATGCTGATTCTTTGGAATAATTGCTATGATGACACAAGAAATACAGTAGCTCCTATAAACTGGGGCCAAACCATTTATTGCTCAAAGGGGGACTATCCTGGAGAGTAGCATTTTCCCAGTATTTGGTATATTTTTTTGTATTCTGAGATATACAGAAGTAACAGTGAAAGTTTGAAATATGTATTCATTACCATTTTGTCATAGTTCCTAACCGCGTAAATCAACTCTTTTTATCAGCCATGTAGACTTTGCTCCAGTGTTTGTGTAGACATTAGATATAAGTGAAATCAAACAATCAGCTATAAGTGAAATCAACCAATCAATTTGTCTATCCTGGCTCTAAGAGCCGCCCCATGGTCCAACTCGGTGTCATAAAATTTCATGAAATGAGCATGTTCTCTGAAACGCAGTGTTGTAAACATGACTTCTGTTCAGATCAGATTCCTCCACCATGAAAGGATTATGTGACAGCAGGAATTGGAAACAACATTTTCAGCTGTTGGTCACATGAAAATGTTAGCTAACACTTCAGTTTAACAGCTAAAACAGTTTGGTTAGGGTTTGGGTGGAAGTTAGGGTCACGCAACTAAAACTATGGTCAATGTTAGGTAACTCAAACAATTCACTTCAGGTAGAAAACTTGTTGCCATGAGTTGGGAATTGAACCTGAGTCTTCCATTGGTGGCCAATTGATTCAATTGGTGAAATATGATTTCATAACTTTCACGTGGATTCATCTCGTCGGTGCAGGTGTTCCTTATTTTCTGCACTCACTGTATATCAAAGTTAATATTATATTAATCTATACAAATTTCTATGCACAACTGTGCTTACAAGGCAAACACCTAGTGGGACTGCAAAAGGACATTCGCCCAGTGTAACCTCAAGAAAAGCAGAGAAAGGCAAAAACAAAATTACGATAAGACTCACCGAGATCAGCAATACCAAGAAATTCCAGATATTTTTTTTCCAAAAATATCTGGAATATAGGCCTATATTAAAATAATGGCAAAACCTTTCTGAATCGGAATACATTTGACAAGGATTTGCGGATCTCTTGGGACTGCACCCCATAGATGATGGGGTTGAGGCTGCCAGGGACAATGTTAAAGAGAATGGCAGAAATCTTCCTATAGTCTGAGTATTGGGGGAAGCGATGGAGGGCAATGAGAATCATTCCACTGACAAGCATGATCAGATACAGGCACAGATGAGTGCTGCAAGTTTTTAAGGCTTTACTGTTCAAAGACTTGTTCTTACTAGTCAGGCAGACAGCCGTGATCTTTGTATAGGTGAGGAGTATACTGCCTATAGAGGTGGTCAGCAAGACTACAGTGAAAGTGAGGCCATAGATGTTATTGATTAACACATTCTCACAGGAGAGTTTAAACAACGAGGGATTGTCACAGTAAGGGTTTGTGATCACAGTTCTGCATCGGTTCAGCCGTATGGTCAGGCCGAGGAGAATAGCCACCAAAACAAAGGCCACCCCCCAGGCAGAAATAGTCAACTTGATCACCATTTTGTTACTCATGATAGTGGTGTAGTGGAAGGGGTTGCAGATGGCCACATATCTGTCAAAAGCCATGATCATGAGTACTGTGTGTGCATTGGTGCCGAACATATGTGTGGTGAAGGCCTGCATCAAACACTCATAGTAGTTGATGAGACGCTCAGAAGGAGGCACCAAGATGTCAGCAATCACCCGGGGAACCAAGAGAGAGTTGCCCATAACATCATTGATTGACAGGTTACAGAAGAGGAAATACATTGGCTGGTGAAGGTTCCTTTCTGTGCATATCAGAACTACAATGCTCACATTGGCAACTAAGATGAATACATAGGCAAGGAGCAGGAAGAAGAAGACAGGGTACTTAGTAGTCTTTGTGACCTTCAACCCCTCAATATGGAGTATGACGCTGTTGTACGTGTAGTTTTCCATCTGATAAAGGGGAGATACATAAAGGAAGAAAGACAATAAAGGACAAAACAGAGAATAATAAGTCCATACTGAAAAAATAGTGATATTGACTATGACACAGGAGCAACTGTAAATCTAAACACAAAAAGAGAAGGGTGTTCAAATTTACATTTGAGAGAGTTAATGGAAAACGGGGGCTGAAGTTTGTGTTTTGTGACCATTTACTGTATTAACAATGCCATTCAGAACTAGAAAATATACAGTACCTTCATACCCAGAAAGCTCTGGGTGCTGGTTACCATCTTTTCCAGTTCATTCTGCATTGAACAGGCCCAGAACTCAAATGTTGTTGATGACAGGTTCAAGTCTTGGTTCTCTAGCTTCTGCTTAAGGGAGAGAGTGGTTCACAGAGATTATTCATTAAAACATTGTAGACTATTAATACATATATAATAATAATAGTACATATATGATTGGAATAATACAATATATGGAAAGCATTTAGAAATTGAGGAGTATTCTGCTCTATATTCCCAAATACTGCCTGTACAAAATTAGTTGATTAACATTTTTTTCTGTGCCCCGTCAGTCTTTCACTGTAACACACAAGTCGAGCTCAAACTGTCTGTTTTGTTTTCCATTATGCCGTGCTGTTACCAGTGGTTCTCAGTATAATTCAAAACAGTGAAAAGATCTATTGGTTGAAAATAATCTAGTAATTAGATAGTTATCACCTTGCCTCCTTCTGGTCCCTCAAACTTCTGTCCTCTCTTTATTGCTGTCTTTGCCGTGACCAACCTACTGTGAATGAGAATCAAGACTTCTTCCTCTGTCTCCATTTTTATAGATATGATTCTATATCTGGGGAAGCATTTGTTCTTGCCTCTGGAGATGTGTGATGCAGCATGAAGTCATGTGTCATGGCAATTGTCAGCAGGTTCTCCAGGTAGCCAAAAATTCTGGTCATGCGTTCAACTTGTTGACTACATTATTGAACTCAATATCAACAAGCCTATGGTAAACTATCCCACCTTTGACCTTTGGCTTATCGTAAGTAAATAAGTAAGTAAGTAAGTAAGGCCAGAATTCACTGGGGGAACCCACCTCCAGAGGTGTCCAGGGGCATGCTCCCCCGGCAGATTTTTTTTTTTTAACAAAATGCTTAATTTTAATGCATTTTTTGAGAGAATTTTAACTTGATTTTAAGTTTAAACAAACACCCACAATGGCTTTCTGGTGTCAAAGTTGCCAGCAAAGTCCAAACCCAGTAGTACAGCTAAAGGCCAGGGTAAGCACAGTGACAAATTGAAGCCATACTGCCCTTTCTGTGACTGTAAAGAGCTTCCTGAACACTTGCCCTGAATTGCACCTCCAAGTCTGAGGCCATGGTTCTGTTACAAGCTTTACTGGTTGATCATCATTCTGCTCCTCCACGTTAAGAGGAGCCAGTTGAGGTAGTTCAGGCACTTGGTAAGGATATCCATCAGGTGCCTCACTTTGGAGGACGTGGCCGACTGTGAGGAGACCTCGGGGTAGACCCAGGACACACTGGATGGACTGCATCTCCCAGCTGGCTTGGGAGCACCTGGGGATCCCCCAGGAGGAGCTGGAGAACATTGCTAGGGAAAATAACATCTGGGCTGCTCTTGCCCTGCGTACCACTGTGACCCTAACCCAGATAAGCAGCTAGAAAATGGATGGATGGATGTCCTGAATTTGCCATCGGAAAAGGACACTGGACATTTTTGCCATGTTGGCTCAGACAGGGCCATCATCCTACCCACAGGAAGCAAGCACCTTAATCTTAATGGGACAATGGAACTCTATACCATTAGGCAGGAATTGAAACCCTTTTTCTACTATGTCAGTGTCTTCCTGGTGTCTCTTACTGGTGACCCCTGCCAGGAATATAGAATAAGCCATGCTTTCACAGCCAGCGGTCCTGCCCAGTGGCAAGACTGTCAAATTTGGCTGTAATTCCTACCTCATCACCCCCATTGAGCCAGTCCAGAGGGCCCTCCCACAGTCCACACCAAACTGGGCTGGGCAGTGAAAGCTAGCCTGTTTCCCACACTAGCCTGTGACTCTCCGGAAGGACTTAGTTACACATGTTGAGAGACTGTGGAAGCTGGACACTCTACAGGAAAAAACACTGAAGTCTTAAGGGCCATTCACATTTCAAAAGAGCAACTCTGGGTGGCACTAATTGAAAACCAATGAAGAATTTGCCTCCGCCTCCGGCTTCTGCATGCAACTACCTGCTCAGTACATGGTAAGTGAAGTGACACCTTTTTAGGTTTATTTTTATAATATATAATATAATGTAATATAATTCATCACAAAAATAATTGTTTTTTTCTGATGGTAGGTGTTGTAGTATAGGGAGCTGTGTGATAGTACAGGCTTTACACCTGACGGTGCTGCTTTAAATTTGACCCCGCCCAGCGATGATGCTTCAGTGTGGATGTTCCGGGGAACACCTGTGAGCGGTGTGTGTTTTTGGTAGCCTCTTGTTCTTGCTTAATAAAAGAGCTATATGCTGCATGATGATACTGTCTCCCTCAACAATATTTATCTAGTGCCAGTGTAAGAGCACGACAGATGTACTACAACTGCTTACTGTAAAGCCGTTGGCTTCACATTGAAAGGTCAGCAACTGGGGGGTTCAAAGTGAGCAAGACACTGAACCCCTACTCACACTGCAAAACTCTGATTAGTAGCAGCAGCAAAAAATGTAAAAATTGCTTCAGCTTCTAAACCTTCACCGGTCTCTTTTTGGAGACATTTCATTTCAGTCCCCGGATGTAAGAGGTCGCTGGCGTGTATGTCGCCGCTTCTCAATCCGAGGCATAATTGTGCTTTTCACTGCAAGTGGGGAATAGGTGTTGACTGACTCCACCACTTCTTATCTTGTCTCAACACTTTCCAGTCCTGTGCTGCTAACAGTTTGAAGGTTGTACACCTCTGGTTTTGTGTACTCACCTTCTCCGCTGACCAGATGTTAGCTGTTAGCCACCGACCAGCTGTTAGCCTCTGCCGACCAGCTGTCCACCGGCATATTCAAACTGTGGATTATCTTCTCTGGTATACCCCGACTGGACTCTTCTCTGCCATGATATCAGGACTATCCCTGACCTCTCTTTTGGTCCCGTCATCCTGCTCTGGCTTCACTGCTGTGCTGCTGCTGTGGTCCGAAGCTGGGTGCCTCCTCCCCGGCTCGCGGCGTCGGTAGCTAGTTGGGGCTCCTCTGCTGCTGAAATGGTGTTCATAAAATACTCCACACTGGAACTCCTGAACCTCTTCAGTCACATCACTCCAGACTGCCTCGCTAACATTGCATCCCTCGGTCTCCTGTGTCACCCCCGCTATATGCACAGGGCCTCCCGATGCAAGTTTATTTACTCGGATCCTGCACTCTCCCTCTGTACTGTCTGACAGGCGTTCCATCGCACGGCGACGACATCATCATAACAAACCACATGTGCGCACTGGCAATCTGAGGCCCCTGGTCTGTGTTGACAGTGTCGTTCCTCCCCTATCGCCTGTCTCAGCATCTATAAACAACACTGCAATGTTCATGCTGCTGAATACTCGCTCCCTAAACAACAAAGCACTACTCATCCATGACATCATCACGGACAGGAAAATCGACCTTCTATGCCTAACCGAGACATGGCAAAATCAGCAGGACTTTGTGACACTCAATCAAGCCACACTCCCAGGCTATGTGTACCTACAGAAGCCCCGCTCCATGGGTCGTGGTAGTGGGCTGGCTGTTACTGTATACATCGAGCCAACATCCTGGTTAAAGAACTTCCAGTACTCAATGTCACCTCATTTGAGTGTGTTGCTTTCACACTGGCTGGATCTTCACAGCTCCAGGTTGTCCTTATCTACCGCCCCCCTAAAGCATCCACTACCTTCATGTTCGAGCTATCTGAGCTACTCACTTCTGTCTGCTCCATGTCTCCATTTACACTTCTGCTTGGTGACTTCAATATTCATGTGGACTCCAGCAGCTGCACATTTGCCGCTGAATTCTTGTCACTGCTGGACTGCTTCAACATCACACAACATGTTCAAGGTCCCACCCACACCAAAGGTCACACGCTGGATCTGGTGTGCCCCACTGCATATATTGTATTGTATTGTTTTTACCCTTTTTACCGTCTCTTATCAGCCATGATACAATATATAATTTATAAACAAATGATTTTATATTACACAAACGAACGATAAAATAACATAAATTATAGCATCACTAATAATTAGTAAACATTATTAATGATCATTTCATTGTTTGTTAACAGTAAAATAACTATTAACTAAAGTTTAATTAAATATCAATTTACCATTTATTAATGATGGTTATTATAAAGTGTTACCTTGTCATCTAACCTACTCAAGCTTAACAGCAACAAAACAGAGCTTATGGTTGTGGCTCCACAAGGTTGGAGATCTTCTTCTCGACGTGGACAGCTGCTCCATCTGCCCATCCCCAGAAGTCCGCAACCTGGGTGTCATTCTGGACTCCACCCTCTCTTTTCAGTCACACATCAAATTCATCAGCAAATCCGCTTTCTACCACCTCAAAAACATTTCCAGACTTCAGCCATCACTCTCTGACTCCGTGGCAGAGACCCTCATCCATGCCTTCATTACCTCCCGTCTGGATTACTGCAGTTGAGTCCTGTTCGGGGTACCCAGCAAAGCCCTGGACAGGCTCCAGTATGTGCAGAACTCAGCTGCCAGTGTTCTCACCCACACCAAGCCCTGGCAGCACATCAGATTTTTAAATATGTTAACCAGTTTAATATTCTATATGATTTTCAGTCAGGTTTTAGACAGTCTTACTCAACTGAGACTTGCATGATTTATTTAATCGACTTCATTAAAAAGGAAATTGACAGTGGCAAGTATTGTGGAATGGGAATACTCGACCTGCAAAAAGCATTTGACACAGTGAATCATCAGATATTGCTGTATAAACTAAAGGCAATAGGTTTTAATAGGGAGGCCTTGAAATGGATACAGTCATACCTTTCTGGTAGAGTCCAAATGGTAGATGTAGGAGGTATGCTCTCTGAACCCCAAAACCTTACCTGTGGTGTCCCTCAAGGAAGCATAATTGGTCCTTTATTGTTTTTATTGTATATAAATGACATGGAGGCAGCTTGTTCATGTCCTTTATTTTTGTATGCGGATGATTCGGCTTTGTTGGTAACTGGAGAGTGCTTAGAAACAGTTAGAATATCACTTGGTAAAGAGCTCCAAAAAGTTGGTTATGTGACAATAAGTTATCCTTGCACTTAGGCAAATCTGAATGTATTGTTTTTGGAACAAGGCATAATTGAAGGGCCCTAACCAGCTTTTCTGTTGAATGTAATGGAACAAAGATACAGGAAGTGTTCTGTTACTTATCTTGGATGCGAACTGGAACAGTGTATGACTAGTGTATAGTGTATACTAGAGTCTATGGCCCTCTCTGTCATTGGGAAGGTCCATTCAAAGACAAAGTATCTGGCAAGAATATCCAATGCACATGGTATGTGATTAAAAAGAAAAAAAAAACGCTGAACCACTAGCATACCCTCAGAAATACACTTTTCCACTGTGAAAGCCTAATTCACTTACCTCAATGATCTTTGAGTTTGAGTTAACTAGACCAATGTGATATCTCTCAGTAATGGATACAGCAACAATAATAATAATATAATCATCCTCACTATATTTGTGAGGCACTTCAAACAAAAATAAAATATAATAAAATATCAAACAAACTGTGAGCGATAACAAAGGGACCACAGAAATATATGCAATGGTGATATAATTGTCCCCCACCAAAGGGGGGACTATGGATCGGTCTCCATCCGTTAGTTCGTTCATTTGTTCGTTTGTTTGTTAGTTTGTTAGTCACACTGTAATGTTGACTTTGTGCCGCTAGGGGGCGGCATTGACAATGAATGGGGACTCAGTCGTAAAGCAGGTCATACAGATAAAGTTATCATACAATGTGGGGGACAATGAATGGGGACTCAGTGGTAAAGCAATACAGTTAAAGTTATCATAGTTATTTTCTAACTTCATCTAGGGAGTTTTTCCTCGCTGCTGTGCTGATGCCTGTTTAGTACTGTGCTGATGCTCTTTGGGGATCAAGACTGGGTCTGTATTTATTTTGTTGTTTATTATTCTGTTATTTCATTCCTATGTTTATGTTCAAACACTTTGTGACATCTTGATGTTAAAAGGGCTTTATAAAATAAACTTGATTGATGTATGTGACATGCTGCTGTATTTATTGTGTTATTGTACAGTTGTTGGACTGTTGTTCTGTTATTGCACTCATCACTGCACTACCATTGTGCCTCAGTGTTGACTACTTATATCATATTACCACTGACCTACTGTGCAATACCATATATCACTTATCATTTAGCATTTATATTATTCATAACACTCACACTCCTGGTGTTGTATGTTATATTGTATATTGTATTATAACTTGTATTGTAGTGTACATTGTGTAATGTACGGATTGTGTTTATTGCGTATTGTAGTTCTTATATTTTGTACTGTATTGAGTAAAAACAGGACAATTAGTTACTACATTTCAAGATATAATTTGGAAGCCTAATTCTGAGGAGAGTAGGCAACAGAAATATATGGTCAATCTGTCCTTTCATTGTCCCATACAAAAATGCTTACACAATTTCACTCATATTTTAAGTACACTCAGCAATCACTGACTGATCCAAGGGTGGAACTACATCACTGGTGGGGGGACAACATGTTTACTATTTGCTTGTTATAACACAAGTCGGCTTGAAAGTCCACTTCTGCAACCACTAGGAACATCATCTAACTGAAACCAAAAAGGCAGCTGACTAGTTAAAGCCAACTCATGAAAATTAAGAAACAGAACAGGAACAGGTCTACTGCTATAGCCAAATAAGAGCAATAACAAGTCATCAGTTAAAAGCAAGTTTATAAAACTTTGTTATATCTCAAATTAACTCCCAGTTTTCTAATTGTATTTCCACAGGTCATTTGCACAGGTACATACAATGCTGCTGCTTCACAATATAAGGAGGGGGCCTCAACAACGTGCGCTTAAGTTGTCTATCACACATTGTTAAGGTTGTATTCTTTTTTTATTATTATTTAAAGTAAAGATGGTAACAAACATGGATAATTCCGAGTGCATTTCCAAATGGCTCAAGCCGATTTTCCTGCGTAGTTTGCGCTATTGAATCACAAGCATTCATGGTTAGAATGCCTGTTTTGTCAATCAAATGTATATCAAACCTTGGAGTGCTATACCTCGTTTCGTTCAGAAAAGGGAGGACTTTCCAGTCAATATAATCTCACAAGCAAGGGGACATATCTGAGAGCATGGCAGGTGAAATACATGGGCTTTACCGATTTGGGAGGCTTCTACGTAAAATATGTAATTTTCTGCCACTAGGGGTCTCTCAATCAAAACAATAACAAAAGACGGAGTTTGATGACGTTGGGAAGTAGTGTGGGATCATGGGAGTTATTGTCTTCATTGTTAAACAACCACCATTGCCGTTTCATTTTTAGGTTAGGATTCCTTCAGTGTTCATTGTTCAGGAGGTTTTTACCGGGAGCCGAATTATCCGCAGAGGTCTCCTCCTCTCCAAAACAAACGGACCCGATAATTGAAACTGGCAAAAACACTGAATAAAGCAGTTTCACGTTTCAAATCAGTGTTTCTCCGACGCTCTTCGGTGGACACAGGACATCAGGAGGGGCTGCGAGCCGAGCTGCCGCTAACATTAGCTCATCATTTTTCTAGGTGCTCAGCTTGTTTTTAGGTTAGGATTCCTTCAGTGTTCATCGTTCACAAGGTTTTTACCGGGAGCCGAATTATCCGCAGAGGCCTCCTCCTCTCTAAAACAAACGGACCCAATAATTAAAACCGGTAAAAATACTGAATAAAGCAGTTTCACGCTAAAAATAAGTGTTTCTCCGACACTCTTCGGCGGACACAGGACGTCCGGGGCGGGGCTGCGAGCCAAGCTGTTTGCTCAGCTTTTATCTCTGATGACGTCCGATGACTAAAATCCTTCATCTGGGGCACGTTCAATCTAAATACGGTGTGCACCGTTTTGCTACGGTTTCCGGGTTGAACGAAACGGTGTGAAACGGTGTGAGGTAACGGGCTTTGAGGTACGTTGTCTCTCGTTTGGTGGGTGTGTCAGAGGTGTTACCCAATCAGCAGCGATGTGTATATAAACCCCGCTGCATTAAAAAGGCAGTGCGCACAATGGATCAACAAAAGTCCTTTACTAATGTGTCTGCTGCAGCTTGGTGTCTACAACAACTGAACTAATTGGAAGACATGTTTGTATCTTTTGCTATTGTTTGTACCATTGTGGAGTGACACTTTCATAAACTTTTCTACTCCACTCTACTCCTCTAAATATATAATGGTAAATATTACAATATCATATCACAACAACAGTGATCAGCAATAATGATAGGCCTCATAATAAAATAATTAGCTCATATAGATCCTAACGCAGTCTTGAAGGTAAGAAGTGGATTATCCTTCACCTGAAATGTTTGTCTTGTCATCCTGAAATGCAAATGAGGCAAATGCTGGATCACTATAATGAGGAAGCACAGTTTCCACAAACCCCTTCAGTCCATTGGGATGTTCTCTGCTGTTCTGGACGGCAAGGGCAGTGACTGTAACATTGAGCGTATTTCGTAGTATTAAACACATATTTAAAGAACGCAAATAATGGCCTCCTCAGCTGCCGTAGTTGCAACGCTTGCGTAACACAACGGTGTTCAACGCACCACCGTTTCCGTTTAAATAAACATTTTGCTACGCTTTGTCAGGGCTGAACGCAGGGCTGGTTAAAAGTTATAGTTAAAAACGACCATGATCTAAAAAGTGACGGTGACTTGAAACAGTAAGAAAGTACTCTGCTGGAAATGTTTTAATGTCCGGCCATCCGGCCGACAGCTGGCGCTTATGGAAAACTCTGTTTGCATAATGTGTATATTTATAGAAATACTATGTACATTTGTATCTTAATTTCTGAATACAAATTTCTTTTAATCTCTATGGACAAATGATTGTATGAACATGCAAATACAATACAGATTAATGTAATAGAGTTCCACCACATGAATCATAAGGAGTTGCAAACCTTTGCACCTTTTCTAAAAACTAAGAAAAATATTTGAAATCATAAAACTATAATAAGGATATTTATGTCAAAAATTTATATGATTTGGTAATGTAATTACAAAAACCCCACTTGTCTTCAAATTAAAATGATGGAAAAACCTTTCTGGACTGGAATACATTTGACATGAATTTGCGGATCTCTTTTGACTGCACCCCGTAAATAATGGGGTTCAGGCTGCCAGGGATGATATGAAACAGAATGGAAGATAGTTTCCTATAGTCTGAGTACAGGGGGAAGCGATGCAGGATGATGATGAGAAATCCACATAAAAACATAATCAGGTATACAAACAGATGGGTGCTACATGTCTTTAGAGCTTTACTGTTCAAAGACTTGTTCTTACTTCTCAGGCAGACAATTGTAATTTTAGCATAAGTGAGAACTATACTGCCTATAGAGGCAGTAAGCAGAACCACACTGAAGGTGAGGCCATAGATGTTATTGATAAAGACACTCTCACAGGAGAGTTTAAACAACGATGCATTGTCACAGAAAGGGTTTGCGATCAGAGTCCTGCATCGGCTCAGCCGTATGGTCAGGCCGAGCAGAATAGCCACCAAAACAAAGGCCACCCCCCAGGCAGAAACAGTTAATTTTATCACCATTTTGTTACTCATGATTGTAGAGTAGCGCAGGGGATTGCAGATGGCCACATATCTGTCAAAGGCCATGATCATGAGTACTGTGTGAGAGGTGGTACCGAACATGTGTGTGGTGAAGGCTTGAACCACACACTCATAATAGCTGATGAGGCGTTCAGAGGGAGGCACCAACATGTCTACAAGCAGCCGGGGCACCGTGATAGAGTTTCCAACAATATCATTGATTGGCAGATTGCAAAAAAGGAGATACATAGGCTGGTGAAGGCTGTTGTCAATGCACACCAGGACTACAATGCCTACATTGGCAAACATAATAAATAGATAGGAAAAAAAGAAAAATAGAAATACAGAGTACTTGGAATCCTCTGTGACCTTTATGCCCTCCAGCTGGAGTGTGAAGCTGTTGTAGGTGTAGTTTTCCATCAATCTGAAATAAGAAACACAAGAGGGAATATGTTATGTCACATGTTAGGAAATGTGTGTATATTTTTTATATATATATATATATATATATATATATATATATATATAGGCTGCCAGGGATGATATATATATATATATATATCTATATATATATAGATATATATATAAGATATACTGATATGATATCAGGTATACTGATATGCTGTATGACAATGTAGCTCCTGTAAGTCTGAACAAAAGACAGGGCCATTCAGCATTTAGTGGACAAGGTAGTTCAGGAAACAATTTACAAAGATCAATAAAAAATGATAGAGCTGATTGTTTCCAGTCTGGTTTTGCTAAAAAAAAAAATCAAAGCTCTGATTTGGGTGTTACATTTTTTTCCTTCTACTTTCAAAATAATTAAACAAATTTCACTTAGCTATTGTTCCAAGAGCAGTATTACAGTTTTTCTCAGTCGCTTTGTTACATTTCTCGAATCATCCTTAACATTTGCAAAACAGTAAGTGCATTTCTCAAAACAAATCGTACAAACAGCACCACACAATAGATTACTTGCAAAAGCCTGTAACTTGCTCAAAATCCTTAGTCTATCTCTCAAAAGTAAATATTTATATCAATGAACATGTCAGTGCCATCAGAATGACAAGTCCTTGTGTCATTGTTTACAAACAAGATAGTCAAAATGCTTATGTTGGCAATATAACAGTGTACTCTGTAAGTATTTTCTGATGTAAACTATGGCTAAGGTTTTCATGACAATGATTGAA
Source organism: Centroberyx affinis (assembly GCF_046629955.1). Lineage (NCBI taxonomy): Eukaryota > Metazoa > Chordata > Actinopteri > Beryciformes > Berycidae > Centroberyx > Centroberyx affinis. The sequence continues at coordinate 75,843 of NW_027281266.1, forward strand.
AATGCACAAGGCTGCACTTTTTCTGTATGGCATATATCAATTTTAACAGTACAAAGTTACACATTACTGTATGTGGGAGATTGATTGCAAGATATTGGACAGGATTCACATTTACGCTTTTACTGTTTGTACTGTAATTTGTTGACAGACCATGTCATTGTGATACATAAAAGAAAAAGACAAGACTGTTTTACAGCACTGCATAGCACAAAGGAAAAAAATAAAAAATTAGAAATGTAAACATAGGAAACACCCTTAGGCAGAACTGTACATGCTGCACTGTATGGGGAATTACAGTGCAGTCTTTCTATACATAACGTTCCTGTCTTGTAACACTGTGTTGTGCTCTGTCTATATATACTTGAAAGTATATAATTGAAGGTTCATGAGATGCACCTCTGAGCTATTTTAGAGAACTGGTTGATCATTGGTTGATCTAGCGCTTCACACATTCCCCTTCATTAGTGAGAATCAAGTCAAGATTCACCTGAGAGCAATTCATCAATTCAGGACACATTTATTAAAAAAAGTCTAATAGAAATGTATAGAAAATATGCTTGACAGATTATGACAACTGGTTCAACCATTTTGCATGTAATGACTTATGCAATGAACTAATGCCTAGATGTTTTGGGGTGTAAGACTATTCAACAGAGAACCAGTATAATACATTTTGATCAACATGACATAAGCAATTGTAGGATAATAATGTAGGAAACAGCAGACAATTGTACATAATCATTTGCATGAATGTGCCAAAGCATTTGCAATTTGTTCAAAAGAATGAGAAACTGCTTTTATGATGTGCACAAGTGACTAGATGATGTGCAGGTTGAACAAGTAGTTTTGAGAATTTCAATTCTGATCTGAGAAATGTACCAAAGCGACTGAGAAAAACTGTAATAGGATGATTGACTGTAGAATGAATCTCTTTGTTTCGTTTTGCGTTGGATTGTACTGTTACTTTATGTTAACACTTAATTCAGAAATATATATATATTTTTTACATAAATATGAAATGGTTATAATACCTGCTTTCTTTCTCTAGTTGTTCCTGCAGTCATCTAATATTCACCAGCCGAACTTCAGCAAGAAGTAAGACCTCAACGTCTGTCACAGTTTTTATAAACACAATATTCTTGTCTGGGGAAATAATTGTCTTTACCTCAGACAATGTGTGATGCAACATCAAGTCATCAAATCCATGGAAACTGTCAACAGGCTCTCCAGGTTGGAGCAAATGAAACATACAGTGTCTTTTTTGTCTGGTGTCAAGAAACCAACATACTTTAAAGTGAATAGGGTAGATGTCATATGCCATGGTTGTGCATAGACTTCCTTTAATACACAATAAGTTGAAGTTGGTTTAATTCCACATCTCTATTCATCAATTTTTAGAAAAAAACAAAGGTTGATTGAAAATATTCACACAATAGTTCGAAAATATTGCTGATTCCATCTGCAAAAAGTTTTTAAAGGAGGGTGACACTGAGAGGGTTAACAGACATAAACAGCCTGGATTGTGCGTATACAACATGGGGCGAAATCGAGAGACACAAAGTAGGCACCTTCCTGAAATTTTTAAGATACTGTTTATGCTTTTCCTTGCTTGGTTCCAGGTTGTGCGACCAGATCACAACCCAATGGTAACTCAATAACTTTACATACTTACCTAATGCCGAGCACAAACTGTGCTACAGTCGATCAGTTAGTTACGCATTGTTACTCTAGTTCTGTGATCACAGACTTAGCCCTCTAGTGGGGATCTATTGGCTTGACCACTCATCTAGTCGCCTCTGTAGGAAAGCCCTTGTTAAGAGAGTTTAGTTTCTCTGGCTCCTTGTGTTAGTTGTTTGTGCCTTGTTTCACTACTGCAACTTACCCTGGAGCCTATGTTTATGTCAATCCGTTTCTGTTGTTGTTTCTCTCCGCTAGTCAGATTCTGTCAGCTATGTTTGCTAGTTAGCCTAGCTGAGTGCTAGCTAGGCTAGATATGTAAACCTATCGTTCTGTTTACTATTAGAGCATTGAACTGAACTCTTACATTGGTATACTGTTTATGCCCTTGTGTCTGTATTGCCTAGCTTAGTCCCCCCGCATAGCCAGTCAGTCTATATAGCTAGGATAGCTATGTTTAACATTGTCTCTAGCTCCTAACTACGGGGACTATTGTAACTCTAGACAACAGCGTTATGTTTAATGTGTGTGCATGTAGATCATGTGATTGCTCATGTGTGTTATTACTGTTAATTAATATTGTATCGTGTTTCCCTGTAGAACCACATTCTTCCCTTGAATAAAGACCCCAACCGAAGCTCCTCTTTGATGATTCTCTGATCGGAGTCACACCCCATAGTGTTCACCAGCTCTATTCCACACATCTGTAGAGGCCCCCAAAGACCTCTATTTCATTGGTCCTTCAAGCCGGATAGAGCTCCTCCAAGAAGCTATGGATTAGTGATGCGCGGATTGCAGTTATATCCGCGGGCACCGCAGTTAATCCACGGATCGGGTGGGTCGGGTCATAAAAATTAACACTCTGATTAATTGCGGATGGGTTACGGGTGGGTGAAATAATACAACATTAATGAGGAAAATATTAATTACATTCTCTAAAATTGTGGAAATACCTGTTGCCATTTTCATTTTACCAAAAAAGAAGAACTTAAATAAATGTTTATTTATTTAAAACCAGCCTACTTCAGTGTAATATGTTACCATATCATCATGCTTACATCCCACTTAGAAATAATGGTAAAGTGTGATCGGGTGCGCATAAAAAAAATATTTTTTGAGTTAATTAAATACCTGAAGCGATCCCACCGCAGCAGAAAAGATAAGTGCGTCTCCCCATTAAGAGAGACGCTGTGTAGACACTAATAATTATTTCTATTACACAAGAGAGAGACGGGACCGCAGCATAAACCTGAAACTGTATTGCAAAGGCACAGTTCACCAGGAAACGTTTAATTACTGAAAGCAGCCTCACTAATCTTTAAAGTAAATCATTAAGAAAACACTAATACATCAATACAACCAACACACAATAAAGAAATCACATAGAAAGCTCACACTGCTCAACATAATTTAGAAGGCAATATAGAGGTGGAGTGAAATGCGGGTCTACAAATCGTAGAAAATAATTTGTTCGGGTGGGTGGCGGGTGGATGATTTATGCGTACATGCAGATTCGGATGGCGTCAGAGCCGATCCGTGTATCACTACTATGGATCGAACAGACCAGGACGTCACAGAAACATCCGTTTGGTCCCGCAGAGAGCGACATCTTGCACGCCACCTAAGCGACTTCGAGGTATGAACCTCAAGCACAAGATGAACCTTCAAAGGCTCAATCCCACGCACCAGGACGACAGGCTAGCGAGACGAGGGCCACATCTGTGAGGAGCGAGCACCCACATCAGTCACCCTCATCTGGATGCCAGGTTAGCGAGGTAAGGGCTCCATCTGAGGGAAGTGGGTCCTCATACCAGTCAATTCCCAGGTCCGCCTCCAGGTCCGGTGTTGGCTCCTTTCGTTCATCTGTGGGTGTACACCCCCGACATGCTCTGTCACCGGTCAAGGAAGCTATCCTTAAGGAGAGCATCCACCGCCTGGAGCTCGAGGAGTTATAGTGCCATGTCCTAGAAGACTGCAACGCTGATATGGATTGTGAGCGCCTCGACACCCAGGCCCGGGAAGCACAACGCCTGCAGCAGGAGGCACAAGAAGCACGGAAAGCTATCGCCAAATGTCTTGACAGGCAGAGGCGACTGAAGAACTTCAGGTAGCCAAGCTGGTCACCTCACTCCTTCAAGAGCCGGAGAGGGAGGGACCACGTAGCAGTGCATTGTCTCCAAGAAGCTTGCACCTGTCAGCACAGGCAATGTCTCTCTTCGCTGCAGCCCCTGCATCGTGGCTACACCTGGTATCCAGACCCAGCAGTATCACGCCGCAGGACCCACTGCAGTACAGACTCCTACCTACAGAGTCACCATCTCTACCACAGGTCAAACATACCACCACATGAGTTCTGCTGCACACTACATGGCTGCTATCCCGTTGACGATTACACTAGGGCATCCTCAGCATCCAGGCTCAGAGACGCTGATTGCCTCGTCTTACGGCATCCCCCAGCCGATGCTGCCAGTCTTCAAGTGTGACCGTGAAAGGGACTTTGCTCTCTTCAAGATGGCCTTGGATAACCTGATGGACGGGCACCTGAGCGAACAGTACCAAGTGCTCCTCGGCCACTTGAAGCTTCCCAGTGCTCTCCACGTGGCTAAAGCCTACATGTATGACCTTCGGCCGTACACCGCTGCATTACAAGCCCTGCAGGACGAGTAGGGTCAACCCTGGCAGCTTGTCCAGTCAGAGCTAGGTGCCATCCTCAACTCGCCTGCCATCAAGTTTGGTGACTCTGACGCCTTTGACTCCTTCGCCCTGTCCAGCCAGTCTCTGGTGGGAATGCTTGGGATGCTTGAAGGATCAAATGGGTACGAGTTGAGATGTGGATCCCACGTCGACCGGCTCCTAAGCAAGATGCCTCCGTCATTCAGGGATGGATTCATCAAATACTGTCTGAGCCGCAGCATTCTCCGGACAGGGTCAGACATGACCTACACCCTGCCTGACCTGGCAGCCTGGCTTCAGATGAAGTCACAAGCTAAGTGCTTCTCAAGCCGAGCTGCAGTACTCTATCAGTGTGATGCACCCAAGCCAGCCAAGAAGGACCAACGTGTCACTCATTATAAGGAGAAGACCATGAACATCCTTCTCAACGCTGAGGATGTCGCTACCACTTCAGAGCTTGCTCGCTCCAAGACCGCCCTCAAGTCCAAGCCGTATTGTCCCCATTGTGACAACAAAGAGCACTTCCTGAATACCTGTGAGGACTTCAAGAAGTTGTCCACCAGCCAAGCTGTGAAGTGGATCCGAGATGGGAAGTGTGGCTGCAACCACGCCGCTGAAGCCTGTACTCTGAAGGGCCCCTGCAAGACATGCAAAGAGAAGCACCTCACCATCCTGCACAACTCCGTCCATCAGACCCAAACCAGTGTCAACATGGTGACTACACTACCCATCAGGGTCTACCTCGACCGGCCCAATCGACCGCAACAGGTGATGTTGCCATGCTAGACAACGGCTCCGAACGAAGTATCGTTCTCCCTCAAGCTGTGCAGCGCCTGAACCTCCTCAGACAGCCAGAGTCTCTCTACAGTCCAGCAAAACGTCGAAGAGCTCCAGGGCAGCTCCATCTCCTTTGACGTTTCTCCACTTTGTAGCCCCTCCCAGAAGTACTGGATCCACCAGGCCTTCACCGCCGAAGGCCTGAGTCTTGCTGAACACTCCTACCCAGTGGCTACACTACAGAAATGCTACGAGCACCTCCGCGGCCTGCCCTTACTGCCAGTCGACCACGCCCAGCCGCTGCTTCTGATTGGTTCAGATATGCCACACCTCCTGATCCCTGTACAGTCAGTACGTGCAGGCCCGTCAGGTGGTCCTATCGGCGTCTGCACCCGACTAGGTTGGTCACTCCAGGGTCCTACCAGCCTTGCTGGATTACGTCTTCTTCACAGTGCCTCCGCATCTCCACTGTCTTGTTCTTCAGGAACGTTGAGCGCCTCTGGCAAGTCGACACTCTTCCCTACGCAAGCAAGCAAGCCACCCGCTCCAAGCAAGCCATGGCTGTGCTCCAAGCATCCACCACCAGGGTCGAGGTCGATGGAGTCCAGCGCTATGCTACCCCCCTGCTTCGGTGAGCGAACGCTACCCCACTTCACGCCCTGAAGGAAGCCGTGCTGCTGTGCCTCCGCAGCACAGAGAAAAGACATGCCAAGGATCCTGAGCTACGTGGCAAAGATACCTCCTGAAGAAGCTGACCAGTCTGCAGAATCCTGATACATTCCACATCATATGGTGAGCCACAACGGTAAGGACAGTATTGTATTTAACTGTTAGTTTCAGCACCAAGGCCTATCCTTAAACGACCTTCTGCTCCCTTTATACAGTCGAGCAGTCCTTCTATGTCGACAACTGTCTGTACAGCACATACTCCGCTGAAGAGGCCAAGCGTCTTGTCGACGGCCTCCGTCGGCACCTACAGACGGGAGGTTTCAAGGTCTGCCAGTGTGCAAGCAACGTGCCCACTGTCATCAAGCACCTCCCGCCTGAGGCCTGCTCTGAAAGCAGTGAACTGTGGCTCTCCCAGAGCAGTAGCGACCTTCAGGAGCCTACCCTGGGCCTCAGCGACTCCTTGGGGTACAAGCATCACCCTGTGGAGACCTCAGCACCTACCATGAGGAACCTCTACCGAGTACTTGCCTGTCTGTATGACCCCCTTGGCTACATCAAACCATTCACCCCGAGGGCTAAGGTTCTCATCCAAGACCTGTGGAAGGAGAAGGCTGGCTGGCACGATCCGAGCTGACCTCAAAGTCTTCTCGACAAATCGCGCACCTGGGAACAAGAGATTCCTCACCTCATCCACCTGGAGCTCCCCCGAGCCTATGCTCCGCCACACGCCGACACCTCTACGGCAACCAGGGACCTCCACATCTTTTGCGATGCATCTGAGTGAGCATATGGCTCTGTTGCCTACATGCGGACCATGGATGACCAGCAGCAAGTCCACGTTTCCTTTGTGCTCGCTAGGCCTCGGGTGGCTCCCAAGCAGCAGCTGTCAATGCCACGCCTTGAGTTGAGTGCTGCCTTTACAGGTGCTCAGCTCGCCGACGTACTCCAAGCTGAGCTCACTGTGCCCATCCAGCGGGTTGCCTTATGGTCCGACTCCACCATGGTTCTCCACTGGATCAAGTCAGAGTCCTGTAGATACAAGGTGTTCGTCGGCACACAAGTCGCGGAGGTCCAGAACCTGACTGAGCCCGATAGCTGGAGATACGTGAACTCTGCCAAAAACTCTGCAGATGACATCACTCGGGGTATGACCCTGGAGGAGTTGGCACAACCACATCGATGGCACCAAGGTCCAGAGTTCCTTTACTTATCTGAAGATCAGTGTCCTACTATGCCCTCTGCTGATCCTGAGTCCGACGACAGTGAGCTGAGGAAGTCTGCCATCATCGGTAACGTGACTATCTCTCCTGGTACCCAGCACCCTGCCGTCGAAGACTTCTTTTCATGGAAAGAGCTTGTCCAGGCAACAACCAGGTCCCTTCACGGGGAGGCTGACCCCCAGACCACAGATCAGCCTTGTGAAGCAGCTGACTACCTCAATGCTGAGGAAGCCCTCCTCGTACGAGCTCAGCTGGACTCATTCCCAGACGAGATCAAGGCTCTCAAGTCCGACCGGCCTCTTCCATCTGACAGTCGCCTGGGCTCTCTATCTCCGGAGTATGACAATGCTACAGGTCTCCTCAGAGTTGGCGGTAGGCTACGCAGAGCCGAGAACTTGGAGATGGATGCCATCCACCCAAATGTCTTGGATCCGCACCATCCCGTGACAAAGCTGCTCATCCAAGACAATGACCAGACTCTTCTCCACCCCGGGCCAGAGAGAGTATTTGTCGATCTCCGACATAGATTCTGGGTTCTGTGTGGAAGAGAAGCAATCCGCAAGCAGCAGCACTCCTGCTGAAAATGTCAGCTGAAAAAGCCTGATGTGCCCAAGATGGCCAACCTTCCGCCCTCTCGCCTGCATCTTTACAAGCCCCCGTTCTATTCCACAGGAGTGGACTGCTTCGGGCCATTCCACATCAAGATAGGGCGCCAGAATGAGAAGAGGTGGGGGATCATGTACAAGTGCATGACTACGTGCTGTGTACACCTTGACCTCCTAGAAAGCTTGGACTCCGATGCGTTCCTGATGTCCCTGAGATGCTTCGTCTCACGCCGTGGCACACCTTTCGAGCTCATGGATGTTCGGATGTTCGGAGTGATGGGATCTGGATCCACAGTGTCCGAGGAGAGGTAGCCCAATGGCTTCACGTTCATGATACCCTCCACTTCGATGGGGACTGCGTGGAGGACAGTCTCAGGTCTGATCTTTCAGGATGACCTTGAGGGCAGTCTTCACCGACTTCACCTCCCTCTCCCAGGTTCCACCGAAGTGAGGTGCGCTTGGCAGATTGAAGCGGAACGTAATCTTCTGCTTGGCCAACTGTTCCTTCAGTCTGGGTGCCATCTCGGCAAAGTCTTCCTGCAGTCTCCTCCAACAAAGGCTGTCTGTCATACTGGTATCCCCGCACCGCGTGGCGGCGCTGTAGTAAGCAGAGCTGACACAGCTACTGGCGGCTCCGCCCAGGACAGTTACCCAGTTTTGGGGTGCTCTGTTGCAGGCAAAGGGAGCGATTGGCGTGAGGGTTTGGTTCCTGAGAGGGACGGATTTATGCATGCTGGCTTGTCTGCACAGGCACTGCAGACCATCCAGGGCGTGCAAGGGCAATCCACCATCGCTAACTACAAAGCAAAACAGCTGGGTTTTCAAAAGTGGTGTGTGTGGGAAGAGAGACCTTGATCCACTGAACTGTTCAACTGGATCTATTCTCTCTTTTCTCCAGCACCTGGAGAGGGGACAGGTGCTTTCTACTATCAAAGTGCATGTATCAGCAATCTCCTCTTGTCATGAGGGGTTGTTTGTGTGCTATGTGGATGGAGTGGCTGGCAAGCCCCTGTCGAAACCGAGACTCGCCCACTGGCTCTGTGATGGCATTTCACAAGCTTGGCGGGCAGAGATCCTCCCACTGCCATTCGTGCACTCTACACGCAGTGTAGCAGCGTCCACAGCCCTTTTTAGTGGCATAGTGGGTTGGAGGAGATCTGTACAGTGGTTGACGGCCTGTCCATTCATCAGATTTTATCTGTTGGATGTGTCTGGGTCTTTCTTGGCTTGATGCTTAGCACTGGAACACGAGACCTTGGGTGAGAGACCTGTTGTGCTGGAGTCTCAACGTGTCTCAAAGCCTGTATGAAATAGAACGCATTGTTCTATGATCATAGGTGAAGTCCTTCATAGAGTTGAACAGGCTCATCCTTATTGGCTGCGTGCGTGCATGCAAAGTTCAGTGCACTGAGGTGACTAGATGAGTGGTGAAGCCAATAGAGCCCCACTAGAGGGCTCAGCCTGTGATCACAGAACTAGAGTTACAATGCGTAACTATAATCGACTGCCGCGCAGTTTGTGCTCGGCATTAGGTAAGTATGTAAAGTTATTGAGTTACGATTGGGTTGTGATCTGGTTGCACAACCAGGCACCAAGCCAGGAATAGCAAGCAAGGAATCCTCCTGGACCTCTCTGCAGCCTTCGACACAGTCTCCCACACTATCCTCCTCAACCGCTTATCCTACTACCTAGGCCTCACCGGTGCTGCTCTCTCCTGGTTCCAGTCATATCTCTCCAACAGAAAACAGTTACCATCAGTGACTCCAGTTCCACCCCGGCCCCAGTCAACCAAAGCATAGCTCTAGGCTCTGTGCTTGGACCCCTCCTCTTTACCGTCTACATGCTCCCCCTTGGTCAGATCATCCTCCACCACGGTCTAAGCTTCTACTGCTACGCTGATGACACACAGCTGTATTTCCAGACTTCGGCCATCACTCTCTGACTCCATGGCAGAGACCCTCATCCATGCCTTCATTACCTCCCGTCTGGATTACTACAATGGAGTCCTGTTCGGGGTACCCAGCAAAGCCCTGGACAGGCTCCAGTATGTGCAGAACTCAGCTGCCAGGGTTCTCACCCGCACCAAGCCCTGGCAGCACATCACCCCCACCCTCATCCACCTTCACTGGCTCCCGGTCAAGTCCCACATCTCCTACAAAATCCTCCTCCTCACCTACAAATCCCTCCATGCCCTCGCCCCCCAGTACCTATCTGACCTCCTCCACCCCTATACCCCGTCCCGGAATCTGCGGTCCTCAGACACGGGTCTGCTCTCCACCCCCCACACCAGCCTGCGATCTTTTGGGGACAGAGTCTTCAGTGTGGCAGCCCCCAGCCTCTGGAACTCTCTCCCGGCAGAGATCTGCAACGCCCCGTCTTTGGACACTTCAAAGCACCTGGAAGCAATAACCTGTTGGCTTGAAAGCTCATGTTTGACACTCAATGTCAAAAAAACAGTGTCCATATGTTTATCTTCCAGAAGACAGCCCACCTCAACTGAACTAGATGTCAAGCTCAAGAGTCAGTCAGTCGATCAAGTTTCTGAGGTCAAATATCTAGGTCTAACGTTGGACCCTCACCTGAAATTTGACAAACATGTCAAAAAAATTAGTAGAACTGTAAAAGTCAATCTGCACACATTTAGACTAATCAGAGACTGTCTAACATTTGATGCGGCCAAAATAATATATGCACTCAATGATCTTCTCACACCTCAGTTACTGTGTTACCTCATGGTCACAGGCAAGTTCATCAGTGACTAAACCCCTAGAGAGGTTATACAATCGTACAATAAAAATATTAGGCAAAAGGCCAATAAGATCACACCATTGTCACATCCTGAGAGACCTGAACATGTTAGGTTTTGACAACTACATTGCATTTGCAAACGCCAATCTTATCCGCAAGTGTTTACATGGCCAGGCTCCTCAGGCTCTCTGCGACATGGTGCGACCATTACAGGCCTTTGGCTTGTCCACCAGGAATACCACTGCAGGGAACTGTAAAGTATCATACCGGAATACCTCCTTTGGCCAGATGTCCTTTTCAATAAAGGGAGCTAACACATGGAATGCGCTGCCTACTGAACTCAAAACAGACCAAAATTGTCAAAATTTAAAATTAAACTGAAGGAATTTTTAAAAGACAATAAATCATGTAGTCATGTGTAGGGGTGGGGGGGAGGGCAGGTATGTAGGGTATGTGTATATATATATGTATGTATACATATGTGTATATATATGTGTAAGTGTCTGTATGTTTTATGTGAACATGTTTTATGTCTGTTATTTTAAAGGCCCTTCTAGGGACGGGCATTGGAAATTAGCAGTAGCTATAAATGCTGTGATGCATTGCATTGGATAATTGTTGTGCAATTCTCTATGCTTAATGCATCTGTCCCCATCAAATAAACATTAAATAAATAAATAAATAAAAAAAATCATGAAAACCCACCTGTTAACCAAGGCCTATGGCCTCTAGTTAACTCTCTCATCCCCGGCAATTATTGCTATTATTATTTTCTGTTCTTGTTTTATTTGTTTTGTCTGCCTCACTGTGTAAAGCGTCCTTGGGTCTCTTGAAAGGTGCTATATAAATCTAAGTTATTATTATTATTATTAGGCATGAACAGTATCTTAAAAATTTCAGGAAGCTGCCCATTGTGTCTCTTGGTTTCACCCCATGTTGTATACGCACAATCCAGGCTGTTTATGTCTGTTAACCCTCTCAGTGTCACCCTCCTTTAAAACCTTTTTGCAGATGTAGTCAGCAAAATTTTTGAACTATTGTGTGAATATTTTCAATCAACTTTTGTTTTTTCTAAAAATTGCTGTATAGAGATTTGGAATTAAACCAACTTCAACTTATTGTGTATTAAAGGAAGTCTATGCACAACAATGGCATATGACATCTACCCTATTCACTTTAAAGTGGGTTGGTTTCTTGACACCAGACAAAAGTCACTGTATGTTTCATTTGCTCCAACCTGGAGAGCCTGTTGACAGTTTCCGTGGATTTGATGACTTGATGTTGCATCACACATTGTCTGAGGTAAAGACAATTATTTCCCCAGACAAGAAAATCGTGTTTATAAAAACTGTGACAGACGTTGAGGTCTTACTTCTTGCTGAAGTTCTGCTGGTGAATATTAGATGACTGCAGGAACAACTAGAGAAAGAAAGCAGGTATTATAACCATTTCATATTTATGTAACATTTTTTTTATATTCCTAAATTAAGTGTTAACATAAAGTAACAGTACAATCCAATGCAAAAGGAAACAAAGAGATTCATTCTACAGTCAATCATCCTATTATAGTTTTTCTCAGTCGCTTTGGTACATTTCTCAGATCAGAATTGAAATTCTTAAAACTACTTGTTCAACCTGCACATCATCTAGTCACTTGTGCACATCATAAAAGCAGTTTCTCATTCTTTTGAACAAATTGCAAATGCTTTGGCACATTCATGCAAATGATTATGTATAATTGTCTGCTGTTTCCTACATTATTATCCTACAATTGCTTATGTCATATTGATCAAAATGTATTATACTGGTTCTCTGTTGAATAGTCTTACACCCCAAAACATCTAGGCATTAGTTCATTGCATAAGTCATTACATGCAAAATGGTTGAACCAGCTGTCATAATCTGTCAAGCATATTTTCTATACATTTCTATTAGACTTTTTTTGTAAATGTGTCCTGAATTGATGAATCAGGTGTATCGATAACTAAGTAAATTTTAAGAAATTTCACTTGTTTCGTTATTTTGAAAGTAGACGGGAAAAATCAACACCCAAATCAGAGCTTTGATTTTCTTAGTAACACCAGACCTGAAACAATCAATCAACAATTATCAGTTTTTATTGATTTTGCAAATTGTTTCCTGAACTACCTTGACCACTAAATGTTGATACAGGATATATATGGTTACAGGAGCTACATTGTCATACAGGATATCAGTATATCTGATATCTATATTGCCTAAACTTCATATGTGACATAACAATATCCCCTCTTGTGTGTCCCCTGCGTCTTATTTCAGGTTGATGGAAAACTACACCTACAACAGCTTCACACTCCAGTTGGAGGGCATAAAGGTCACAGAGGTTTCCATGTACCCTGTCTTTCTATTTTTCTTTTTTTCCTATCTATTTATTATGTTTGCCAATGTAGGCATTGTAGTCCTGGTGTGCATCGACAAGAGCCTTCACCAGCCTATGTATCTCCTTTTTTGCAATCTGCCACTCAATGACATTCTTGGAAACTCTATCATGGTGCCCCGGCTGCTTACAGATATGTTGGTGCCTCCCTCTGAACGCCTCATCAGCTATTATGAGTGTGTGGTTCAAGCCTTCAACTCTCACATGTTCGGTACCACCTCTCACACAGTACTCATGATCATGGCCTTTGACAGATATGTGGCCATCTGCAATCCCCTGCGCTACACTACAATCATGAGTAACAAAATGGTAATCGAATTAACTCTGTCTGCATGGGGGATGGCCATTGTATTGGTGGCTATTCTCCTCGGCCTGACCATACGGCTGAAGAGATGCAGGACTCTGATTGCAAACCCTTACTGTGACAATGCATCGTTGTTTAAACTCTCCTGTGAGAGTGTCTTTATCAATAACGTCTATGGCCTCACTTTCACTGTGGTCCTGTTCACTGCCTCTATAGGCAGTATGGTTCTCACTTATGCTAAAATCACAATTGTCTGCCTGACAAGTAAGAACAAGTCTTTGAACAGTAAAGCTCTAAAGACATGTAGCACCCATCTGTTTGTATACCTGATTATGTTTTCATGTGGATTTCTCACCATCATCCTGCATCGCTTCCCCCTGTACTCAGACTATAGGAAAATATCTTCCATTCTGTTTCATATCATCCCTGGCAGCCTGAACCCCATTATTTATGGGGTGCAGTCAAAAGAGATCCGCAAATTCATGTCAAATGTATTCCAGTCCAGAAAGGTTTTTCCATCATTTTAATTTGAAGACAAGTGGGGTTTTTGTAATTACATTACTAAATCATAACAGAGATCAATTTTAACATAAATAACCTTATAATAGTTTTATGATTTCAAATATTTTTCTTAGTTTTTAGAAAAGGTATACAAAGGTTTGCAACTCCTTATGATTCATGTGGTGGAACTCTATTACATTAATCTGTATTGTATTTGCATGTTCATACAATCATGTGTCCATAGAGATTAAAATAAATTTGTATTCAGAGATGAAGGTACAAATGTACATAGTAAAACTGTATTCTTTTGAGATATAACAAACTTGTTACAAATGTTCAGCAGAGGTAATAAAGCATATCTGCAACAAAATTCCAAATCATCTCTTAGGGGGCGCCAAAAATGGCTGAATTTGTATCTCCTTTTTTTTATTTTTATTTTTATATTTAACAAAACCATGACATAAATCACCAGAAGACAAACAAACAATGTAAACAAATCAAGCTTAACACACTAAGGGCCCTATTTAAATGATCCATGGCACATGGTCTAAAGCGCATGGCGCAAGTGCATTCAGGGCGTCCAAATCCAAATTGCTAGTTAAACGACGCACAATGTGGGCGCAAAGTAAGCGCAAGGCGCAAAGGGATTGTGCTAAGTCCCTTAAATAATCGTAGGTGTGTTTTGGGTGTAACATGAACTCAACCAATCAGAGTCTCATCTCCCATTCCCTTTAAGAGCCAGGTGCGCTTGCACCTTGGTGCATTACTATTTAAATGGCGGATTCAGCAAGTTGGAGAAACGAACGGTTTTCTGCTGAGGAAACAGATCTGCTCATGCGCGATGGCGATGTGTGTGTGTGTCGGGTGAAGGTAAGGTTTTTGCTGGGCTGTGCTTTTTACATATTTACTGTGTTGTTTTTCTTGGTTGTAGGTTACGTATTTAGCAGTTGGCAATGTGTGATGATGGTTAATGGGACGTACGTTGCACATTTGGCACTGCATAATGGTGAGAGGGACACAGTTTTTGGCATTTGGCATTGCGTAATGGTGAAAGCATATGGCAATTTGGCAACAAAACACATGTCAGGAATGAAGTTAAGTGCACATTTTCATAGTAGATGATCCTATTTTTCTATTCTCGGAGAGAGAGAGAGAGAGAGAGAGAGAGAGAGAACTATCTGAATAATGCACCATTTGAATAGCAGGAAAATATTGTGCCAGACTTTAGACCAGGTTTTTGTCGGTCAATGGCGCAATCACTTTCCACTGCCTCAAGACAGCAATGCGCAAACGATGCACCTGACCACACCTCATTTTAAGACCAACACACCCATGGTCGCAAAGATGGTCGCAAGTACATTTGCTATTTAAACAACGTGGGTGCTGGGCGTGAAAATGACAACTGCGTCAGTCGGAAACTAGCAATGACACTTGCGCTGCGCTTTGTGCCGCTTTGCGCCGGGTGTAAGATAGGGCCCACTAAAGTCACACTAAAACAAACCAAAATAATAAACACAAATTTCTTGTACATTTCTTGTAGCGGGCTGGCATACTAACAACTTAGTCATCCCACTATTAATCTTTTGTATCCAATCTTTTCCTATAGCAGAGATCAATTGATTATATGAATGAGGGGAACAGATCGTACAATACGTTTCAGTGAACTGGTTATACCTCATAAGTTTCCCATCTTCACACACAATATCATTTATAAACCAAACACCATGATCAAATACATTCTTCCAAAATATTGGTTTCCCTTCAATTAATATGTTAGAGTTTAACCATATTATTTGCTGTAGGATTGAAAGGATGAAACTGAAAACACAGCCAGCACTGAATTGCTGAATTGCTAAAAACATGGATACATTTCCAATCAAATTATTCACACAGTGTATATGAGCTGGCTGAATCTTTAGGAAGGGGTATAATCTTTTTTGAAACAATAGATGGGTACTCTCCAGTAATTTACATGAATACCAGTCTTCATTCAAGTATAATTTTCTAACACAGGAGGCTTTCAAAGAGAAACATAGGGCCTCCAAATGTAATAGTTTTAACCCACCAACTATTATAAAGAACTTTAAAGAAAGTTACTCCAGAGAAATTCAAAAATCTTTTGTTCATAAAACTTAAAGAAGGACTGTGATGGAATTGGGAGAGACATAAAAAGATAAATAAATTGCGGTACAACCAAGAAATTAACTAGGGTAATTTTCCCACAGAGTGTTAATGTTTTTCCCTTTCATGGTTGTAGAATCTTATCCATCTTTCTCAACTTATTATTGTAATTCATTGTACAAAGGTCTTCTAAATTCTCTGGAATCACAATACCTAAAACATTAACTGGCCCATCAGTCTAGCTAATCGGTAATTTACATGGCATTTTATAGTTTGTACCTTTCAGTACCCCAATCCTAAGAATTTTACATTTTTCGTAGTTTAGTTTCAAACCAGAAAATTGTGAAAAAAGTTCAAGAAGAGTTTGCAGACAAGAAGGTTTTGGACTTAGTAGGAAACTAGTGTCATCTGCATACATTGAAATTTTTGTTTGCATATTCCCAACTTCAAGCCCTTCTATGTCCATGTTAGACCTCACTTTAATGGCTAGTATTTCCATAGCAATTATAAATAAATATGGTGACAAAGGGCATCCTTGTTTGACTCCTCTTGATAAGGGCACTGACTTAGAAATATAACCATTATTAATAATCCTACAACTGGTGTCATTATATAATACTCTAACCCAATTAATTAAGGATTTACCAAAATGAAAAAAGCCTAAGCTGTTAAAAATAAAATCTAAGTGAACCTTATCAAATGCTTTCTCCAAATCAGCAATAAAAAATTAACCAACTCGTAATTTTCAATAATCCCCAACAACTGTCTGATATTATTACCAATATAACGACCCTGCAGAAATCCAGATTGATCTTGATGAATAATGCTTGTCAGCACACTCTTCAGTCTATGAGCTATACATTTAGCGAGTATCTTAGCATCATAGCATTGACGTGCTATTGGTCTCCAATTATTGAGATTCACAGGGTCCTTGAATTGGCCACTGGGTTGCTGCTTGAGTAACAAGGAGATAAAGCCTTCTTTCTGAGAGTCAGACAAATACCCAGCACTATACGAGAAATTAAAACAAGTAAGAAAAGGTTATTTAGCTTGTAGTTGTGGGCCACACAACGGATAATGCAGGGGCCAACATCATGTCGAGGTGCGGGCCCCTGGCGAAGGAATGGAGGTTACACTCCGACGTAGTGGACCAGATTTTGTCCCTCTTCGGGAGGGCGGAAGTGGATCTTTTTGCCTCAAGGAAAAACTCCCACTGTCCACTATGGTTCTCTCTGCTTCACAGAGACAATCCACCCCTGGGCGTGGATGCATTTGCACACCCACCATCGCCAAGAAGGCTGCTTTATGCCTTCCCTCTTCTCTGTCTCATTCCTCCCTTACTGGTGACGATACGACAGAGAGGCTGTCTGTCATAGATCCTCCCACTGCCATTCGTGCACTCTACATGCAGTGTAGCAGCATCCACAGCCCTTTTTAGTGGCATAGTGGGTTGGAGGAGATCTGTACAGCGGTTGACGGCCTGTCCATTCATCAGATTTTATCTGTTGGATGTGTCTGGGTCTTTCTTGGCTTGATGCTTAGCACTGGAAGACGAGGCCTTGGGTGAGAGACCTGTTGTGCTGGAGTCTCAACGTGTCTCAAACCCTGTGTGAAATAGAACGCATTGTTCTATGATCATAGGTGAAGCCCTCTAACCAGTCACCCTGCCGCTCCACAAGTCACTGAAGATTTTGTGGATGATGAGCCATTTATAGAAAAAGACTTCATAGAGTTGAACAGGCTCATCCTTATTGGCTGCGTGTGTGCATGCAAAGTTCAGTGCACTGAGGTGACTAGATGAGTGGTGAAGCCAATAGAGCCCCACTAGAGGGCTCAGCCTGTGATCACAGAACTAGAGTTACAATGCGTAACTATAATCGACTGCCGCGCAGTTTGTGCTCGGCATTAGGTAAGTATGTAAAGTTATTGAGTTACGATTGGGTTGTGATCTGGTTGCACAACCAGGCACCAAGCCAGGAATAGCAAGCAAGGAATCCTCCTGGACCTCTCTGCAGCCTTCGACACAGTCTCCCACACTATCCTCCTCAACCGCTTATCCTACTACCTAGGCCTCACCGGTGCTGCTCTCTCCTGGTTCCAGTCATATCTCTCCAACAGAAAACAGTTACCATCAGTGACTCCAGTTCCACCCCGGCCCCAGTCAACCAAAGCATACCTCAAGGCTCTGTGCTTGGACCCCTCCTCTTTACCGTCTACATGCTCCCCCTTGGTCAGATCATCCTCCACCACGGTCTAAGCTTCCACTGTTACGCTGATGACACACAGCTGTATCTCAGCACTAAACCATCCACTCAGCTCCCCCCACAGTCTCTTGTCAACTGCCTGCATGAAATAAAAATATGGATGTCATCTAACCTACTCAAGCTTAACAGCAAAAAAACAGAGCTCATGGTTGTGGCTCCCAAGGCGCTGCTCCGGAAGGTTGGAGATCTTCTTCTCGACGTGGACGGCTGCTCCATCTGCCCATCCCCAGAAGTCCGCAACCTGGGTGTCATTCTGGACTCCACCCTCTCGTTTCAGTTACACATCAAATCCATCACCAAATCCGCTTTCTACCACCTCAAAAACATTTCCAGACTTCGGCCATCACTCTCTGACTCCATGGCAGAGACCCTCATCCATGCCTTCATTACCTCCCGTCTGGATTACTACAATGGAGTCCTGTTCGGGGTACCCAGCAAAGCCCTGGACAGGCTCCAGTATGTGCAGAACTCAGCTGCCAGTGTTCTCACCCGCACCAAGCCCCACCCTCATCCACCTTCACTGGCTCCCGGTCAAGTCCCACATCTCCTACAAAATCCTCCTCCTCACCTACAAATCCCTCCATGCCCTCGCCCTCCAGTACCTATCTGACCTCCTCCACCCCTATACCCCGTCCCGGAATCTGCGGTCCTCAGACATGGGTCTGCTCTCCACCCCCCACACCAGCCTGCGATCTTTTGGGGACAGAGTCTTCAGTGTGGCAGCCCCCAGCCTCTGGAACTCTCTCCTGGCAGAAATCCGCAACGCCCCGTCTTTGGACACTTCTAAAACAATCATGAAAACCCACCTGTTAACCAAGGCCTATGGCCTCTAGTTAACTCTCTCATCCCTGGCAATTATTGCTATTATTATTTTCTGTTCTTGTTTTATTTGTTTTGTCTGCCTCACTGTGTAAAGCGTCCTTGGGTCTCTTGAAAGGTGCTATATAAATCTAAGTTATTATTATTATTATTAGGCATGAACAGTATCTTAAAAATTTCAGGAAGCTGCCCATTGTGTCTCTTGGTTTCACCCCATGTTGTATACGCACAATCCAGGCTGTTTATGTCTGTTAACCCTCTCAGTGTCACCCTCCTTTAAAACCTTTTTGCAGATGGAGTCAGCAATATTTTTGAACTATTGTGTGAATATTTTCAATCAACTTTTGTTTTTTCTAAAAATTGCTGTATAGAGATTTGGAATTAAACCAACTTCAACTTACTGTGTATTAAAGGAAGTCTATGCACAACAATGGCATATGACATCTACCCTATTCACTTTAAAGTGGGTTGGTTTCTTGACACCAGACAAAAAAGACACTGTATGTTTCATTTGCTCCAACCTGGAGAGCCTATTGACAGTTTCCATGGTTTTGATGACTTGATGATGCATCACACATTGTCTGAGGTAAAGACAATTATTTCCCCAGACAAGAAAATCGTGTTTATAAAAACTGTGACAGACGTTGAGGTCTTACTTCTTGCTGAAGTTTGGCTGGTAAATATTAGATGACTGCAGGAACAACTAGAGAAAGAAAGCAGGTATTCTAACCATTTCATAACATTTTTTTATATTTCTAAATTAAGTGTTAACATAAAGTAACAGTACAATCCAACGCAAAAGGAAACAAAGAGATTCATTCTACAGTCAATCATCCTATTACAGTTTTTCTCAGTCGCTTTGGTACATTTCTCAGATCAGAATTGAAATTCTCAAAACTACTTGTTCAACCTGCACATCATCTAGTCACTTGTGCAAATGCTTTGGCACATTCATGCAAATGATTATGTACAATTGTCTGCTGTTTCCTACATTATTATCCTACAATTGCTTATGTCATGTTGATCAAAATGTATTATACTCGTTCTCTGTTGAATAGTCTTACACCCCAAAACATCTAGGCATTAGTTCATTGCAGAAGTCATTACATGCAAAATGGTTGAACCAGTTGTCATAATCTGCCAAGCATATTTTCTATACATTTCTATTAGACTTTTTTTGTAAATGTGTCCTGAATTGATGAATCAGGTGAATCAGGTGAATCTTGACTTTCACTAATGAAGGGGAATGTGTGAAGCTTTAGATCAACCAATGATCAACCAGTTCTCTAAAATAGCAGACAGGCAGGAACGTCAGGAGGTGTAGAAAGACTGCACTGTAATTCCCCATACAGCGCTGCATGTACAGTTCTGCCTAAGGGGTGTTTCCTATGTTTACATTTCTAATTTTGTATTTTTTTCCTTTCTGCTATGCAGTGCTGTAAAACAGTGTTGTCTTTTTCTTTTCTGTATCGCAATGACTTGGTCTGTCAACAAATTACAGTACAAACAGTAAAAGCATAAATGTGAATCCTGTCCAATCTCTTGCAATCAATCTCCCACAGTAATGTGTAACTTTGTACTGTTGAAATTGATATATGCCATACAGAAAAAGTGCAGCCTTGTGCATTTTCAATCATTGTCATCAAAACCTTAGCCATAGTTTACATCAGAAAATACTTACAGAGTACACTGTTATATTGCCAACATGGCTAAGCATTTTGACTATCTTGTTTGTAAACAATGACACAAGGACTTGTCATTCTGATGGCACTGACATGTTCATTGATATAAATATTTACTTTTGGGTGACAGACTAAGGATTTTGAGCAAGTTACAGGCTTTTGCAAGTAATCTATTGTGTGGTGCTGTTTGTACGAATTGTTACGAGAAATGCACTTACTGTTTTGCAAATGTTAAGGATGATTCGAGAAATGTACCAAAGCGACTGAGAAAAGCTGTAACACTACTGTTGGAACGATAACTACTGTTGGAACGATAACTAAGTAAATTTTAAGAAATTTCACTTGTTTCGTTATTTTGAAAAAAAATGCAACACCCAAATCAGAGCTTTGATTTTCTTAGTAACACCAGACCTGAAACAATCAGCTTTATCAGTTTTTATTGATCTTTGCAAATTGTTTCCAAACTTCATATGTGACAGAACAATATCCCCTCGTGTGTCCCCTGCGTCTTATTTCAGGTTGATGGAAAACTACACCTACAACAGCTTCACACTCCAGTTGGAGGGCTTAAAGGTCACAGAGGATTCCATGTACCCTGCCTTTCTATTTTTCTTTTTTTCCTATCTATTTATTATGTTTTCCAATGTAGGCATTGTAGTCCTGGTGTCCATTGACAAGAGCCTTCACCAGCCTATGTATCTCCTTTTTTGCAATCTGCCACTCAATGACATTCTTGGAAACTCTATCACGGTGCCCCGGCTGCTTGTAGACATGTTGGTGCCTCCCTCTGAACGCCTCATCAGCTATTATGAGTGTGTGGTTCAAGCCTTCACCACACACATGTTCGCTACCACCTCTCACACAGTACTCATGATCATGGCCTTTGACAGATATGTGGCCATCTGCAATCCCCTGCGCTACACTACAATCATGAGTAACAAAATGGTGATAAAATTAACTGTTTCTGCCTGGGGGGTGGCCTTTGTTTTGGTGGCTATTCTGCTCGGCCTGACCATACGGCTGAAGAGATGCAGGACTCTGATCGCAAACCCTTACTGTGACAATGCATCGTTGTTTAAACTCTCCTGTGAGAGTGTCTTTATCAATAACGTCTATGGCCTCACTTTCACTGTGGTCCTGTTCACAGCTTCTATAGGCAGTATGGTTCTCACTTATGCTAAAATCACAGTTGTCTGCCTGAGAAGTAAGAACAAGTCTTTGAACAGTAAAGCTCTAAAGACATGTAGCACCCATCTGTTTGTATACCTGATTATGTCTTCATGTGGATTGCTCATCATCATCCTGCATCGCTTCCCCCTGTACTCAGACTATAGGAAAATCGCTACCATTCTGTTTCATATCATCCCTGGCAGCCTGAACCCCATTATTTACGGGGTGCAGTCAAAAGAGATCCGCAAATTCATGTCAAATGTATTCCAGTCCAGAAAGGTTTTTCCATCATTTTAATCTGAAGACAAGTGGGGTTTACTAAATCATAACAGAGATAAATTTTCACTTAAACAACTTTATAATAGTTTCATGATTTCAAATATTTTTCTTAGTTTTTAGAAAAGGTGTGCAAAGGTTTGCCTCCTCCTTATAATTCATGTGGTGGAACTCTATTACATTAATCTCTATTGTATTTGCATGTTCATACAATCATGTGTCCATAGAGATTAAAAATAAATTTGTATTCAGAGATGAAGGTACAAATGTACATAGTAAAACAGTATTCTTTTGAGATATAACAACGTTTTATGAACTTGTTTTTAGCTGGTGACTGGTTATTGCTCTCATTTGGCTATAGCAGTAGACCTGTTGATACATTTTCTTAATTTTCATGAGTTGGCTTTAGTCAGCTGTCTTTTTGGTTTCAAGTAGATGATGTTCCTAGTGGTTGCAGGAGTGGACTTTCAAGCCGACTCAAAGTTTGTTTTATTTCTTGTCTTTTTGTTTGAAGTGCCTCACAAATAAAGTGAGGATGATTGTCTACCTACTGATTTATTATTAGTGGTTCAAGCACGTAGTGCTATTGTTTTCCTACTGATTTGTTATTATCATTTATTATCATTATTAGGCATGGCCTATGATGTAATAACCATGTAATAGCTTATAAATAAAAGTGATCTGGGGTTGGCTTTCACCCGTTGGAGAGTATTGAAGGAGAGGATGGAGATGAAGAGCGACGTGGACTGGGAAGTTGGAAGTTTTCTGTTGGAAAGTGGTATTGTTTTCCTACTGATTTATTATTATATTTTATTATCATTATTAGGCGTGGCCTATGATGTAATAACCATGTAATAGCTTATAAATAAAAGTGCATTTGAGCAATTAGTTCCAAACCTGGGCATATTGTCTGGAAAGGCATTTCAAACATGACCTACCAAATTCGATGCAAATCGGCCAAAAGGGGGCGATGTAGTGATATTTTCTCTCAGAATTTAAAGGCATACTGAGTAGGATTTTGCTGCTTGTGACTTGTAAACACAGCTTTCAAAGTTGACCCCTCTTCCCTGCGGGGAGGAGGGGTCAACTGTGGTCCTCTGGGGTTGGCTTTCACCAGTTGGAGAGTATTGAAGGAGAGGATGGTGATGAAGAGCGACGAATTTTCCAGTTTTTTTCCATAAGGCTTTTTCACTTTTTGACCTATCACTACCAAACGTGGACTACAGCCAAGGGGCAGTGAGATACACTTTGTAACATCGGAAAATCGGATAAACAATTTGCCAGCAGCAAATGAACTTCACAAGGGCGTGACCGAACACAAAACCAGCCATAACTCACTCAGTGTTTTTTGGATCAATACAAAACTTGTTACAAATGTTCAGCAGAGATAATCAAGCATATCTGCAACAAAATTCCAAATCATCTCATAGGGGGCGCCAAAAATGGCTGAATTTGTATCTCCTTTTTTAAATTTTTTTATTTTTTTTTATTTAACCAAACCATGACATAAATCACCAGAAGACAAACAAACAATAAACACAAATCAAACTTAACATACTAAGTGACACTAAAAGAAACCAAAATAATAAACACAAACACATATCAGTAGGCCTAACAACCTAAATAAGTAACAAAACATTAGAGGAGGAAAAAAAAAAAAAAATTCAAATTCTACACTTAATGTTTTTTTTTAGTTAAATACAAACTTCTTACCAGCCTTCCGCTTCAATAAACCTTTCCCACCTTTCTAAATGTTTTTTAACATCATCATTTGTGTTTGCAATATATCCTTCCAGAATAAAATGATGTTTAATGAATAAATCTTTTCCCTAACAAAATAATCAGATTAACAGTATAACTGCTTGTCTCTGTAACATCACCCAATATTACATAGAAAATATCTGGTTGAAAGCACAGCTTCATTGCATTATACATCTTTTTGAACCTCCCTCCAAAAGGCAGACATAACATGACAATACCAGAAAAGATGTACCGCTGACTCAGATTCCGTAAAACAAAAACGACACTCATCTGACTCAGCAATACCCCAAATCTTTAACATTTCCTAGTAGACAAAAATTATATATTATTTTTAATTGAAAGGATCTTAAAAATGTGTCTACTGTTGTTTTATACATTAATTTGAACACTTGTTTCCACGATATAGACAATCAAAAGTGTCCTCCCATTTTTATAGGTACCATATGGAATAACTCTTACAGATCTAGAGGTTAAATACAATTTATTTTTATTTAATTTTTTTATTTATTAACTTTTTCCTTATTTCCTTTTAACCATCTTATATTTCTTGTAGCGGGCTGGCATACTAACAACTTAGTCATCCCACTATTAATCTTTTGTATCCAATCTTTTCCTATAGCAGAGATCAATTGATTATATGAATGAGGGGAACAGATCGTACCATACGTTTCAGTGAACTGGTTATACCTCATAAGTTTCCCATCTTCACACACAATATCATTTATAAACCAAACACCATGATCAAATACATTCTTCCAAAATATTGGTTTCCCTTCAATTAATATGTTAGAGTTTAACCATATTGTTTGCTGTAGGATTTCATCCCGACTTTCTGGAGGATGAAACTGAAAACACAGCCAGCACTGAATTGCTTCCTTTAAAAACATGGATACATTTCCAATCAAATTATTCACACAGTGTATATGAGCTGGCTGAATCTTTAGGAAGGGGTATAATCTTTTTTGAAACAATAGATGGGTACTCTCCAGTAATTTACATGAATACCAGTCTTCATTCAAGTATAATTTTTTTAACACAGGAGGCTTTCAAAGAGAAACATAGGGCCTCCAAATTTAATAGTTTTAACCCACCATGTTCATAACTATTATAAAGAACTCCTCTTTTGATTTTCTCTTGTTTGTTACTCCAGAGAAATTCAAAAATCTTTTGTTCATAAAACTTAAAGAAGGACTGTGATGGAATTGGGAGAGACATAAAAAGATAAATAAATTGCGGTACAACCAAGAAATTAACTAGGGAAATTTTCCCACAGAGTGTTAATGTTTTTCCCTTTCATGGTTGTAGAATCTTATCCATCTTTCTCAACTTATTATTGTAATTCATTGTACAAAGGTCTTCTAAATTCTCTGGAATCACAATACCTAAAACATTAACTGGCCCATCAGTCTAGCTAATCGGTAATTTACATGGCATTTTATAATTTGTACCTTTCAGTCCCCCAGTCCTAAGAATGTTACATTTTTCATAATTTAGTTTCAAACCAGAAAATTGTGAAACAAGTTCCAAAAGTTCAAGAAGAGTTTGCAGACAAGAAGGTTTTGGATTTAGTAGGAAACTAGTGTCATCTGCATACACTGAAATTTTTGTTTGCATATTCCCAACTTCAAGCCCTTCTATGTCCATGTTAGACCTCACTTTAATGGCTAGTATTTCCATAGCAATTATAAATAAATATGGTGACAAAGGGCATCCTTGTTTGACTCCTCTTGATAAGGGCACTGACTTAGAAATATAACCATTATTAATAATCCTACAACTGGTGTCATTATATAATACTCTAACCCAATTAATTAAGGATTTACCAAAATGAAAAAAGCCTAAACTGTTAAAAATAAAATCTAAGTGAACCTTATCAAAGGCTTTCTCCAAATCAGCAATAAAAATTAACCCAGTTTTGTAATTTTCAATAATCCCAAACAACTGTGTGATATTATTACCAATATAACGACCCTGCAGAAATCCTGATTGATCTTGATGAATAATACTTGTCAGCACACTCTTCAGTCTATGAGCTATACATTTAGCGAGTATCTTAGCATCATAACATTGAAGTGTTATTGGTCTCCAATTCTTAAGATTCACAGGGTCCTTGAATTGGCCACTGGGTTCCTGCTTGAGTAACAAGGAGATAAAGCCTTCTTTCTGAGAGTCAGACAAATACCCAGCACTATATGAGAAATTAAAACAAGAAAGAAAAGGTTCTTTAACCAAATCAAAGAATTTTTGATAGACCTCAATGGGTATTCCATCTATTCCAGGTGTTTTCCCTGGTTTAAAGGCCATTACAACAGAAAAAAGTTCCTCCTCTGTAATCAAACCCTCGCATGACTGTTTCTGCATAGAAGTTAACTTTCTTTCATAATTTTGTGGAAAAAAGTTTTGAGAGCTGAGCAGAGGTGATGACTGAGATGAAAATATCTTAGCAAAATTATTTTCTATCTCATTTAAAAATTTGATCAGGGGAGGGCATTCCACAAATTGGGTGCAACAACTTGAAATGCACGGTCACCTTGGTTTTTGAACGGGTTCGAGGGACGTCCAGTAATTTTTGTTCAGAAGACCTAAGAGCCCGACCGTCGTGTAAGGGAGTAGAAGCTACTGAATGGACCGGGAGGAGCTTTGAGTCGGTTCGAGTTTTGACAGCAAGCTTTAGAAAAGAGGTGACAAAGGCAACACAGCTGGCCCGCGTGTGTGGCTATTTGTTTAGATCATTACATCTCAAGGAAATCTCGACATAGCACATGTTAGTTTCGGGATTGGTTATAGGGTCTGAAATCGCGTATTGCAGTTTTAATTGGTAAATGGATGCATGCTCTAGATGCAAGCGTTAGTCAAAATGTCAAGTTTGGCTGCGGTCGTTGTATGTGGATGTACAAAATATACAAGATATAGCTGAAATTGGTGTAAAATGCCATGAGTGCTTGAACCAGGCAATAGATGCCTGGTTCAAGCACGTACTACTGTTCAAGCACGTAGTGCTGAACCACTATTGTTTTGCTACTGATTTATTTTTATTATTATTATTATTAGTGGTTCAAGCACATAGTGCTGAACCACTATTGGTTTGCTACTGATTTATTTTTATTATTATTTTCCTTCTTCCGTGTTGCAATTTACCGTGAGATGCTATATGGTACAAACTTTAAATTTGGTACAGTGATTGGAACTGGTGTTCAAGTGTTGCTCTAACAAAAAAAATCAACATCCTTCAATCACCCTGAAGGGGCGCAATAATTCAAGGTCTAAAATTTAAGCATGTGAAAGGCACAATGTGAGTCTGATTGATGTGAAACTTAGCACACATATTATCCTGAGAGTGCTCTAAAAATTTGCCAATTGGACCACCAAAGTCCACCTATGTACTGTAGATTTTTTGTTAATTTGCAGAATTTGGAAAGCCTTGGCCTTGAGATACACTTTGTAACCATTTTCCAGAAAAATCTGACAACCAATATGGGGGCCATGAGTGAATGAACTTCGCAATGGCCGTGGCCTAACACAAAACTGGCCATAACTCAAAGACAATTGATGCAATCAACACAAAACTTGGTAAACTTGTTCACAAGAAACAACAAACATATCTTCAATGGCAATTTGAAATCAATCAATGGGGAGCGCCACAAAGGCTGTATCTGCTAATGCCATTGTTGAAATTGAATGAAATTTGCTCTAGGATCATGTACTAGTCAAAACCTGAAGGTTGGTCGTGATTGGTGAAGCTGGGCATGGCCTTTGTAATAACCATGTAATAGCTTGTAAATGTACGTGCATTTGTGCAATCATTACCAAACTAGGCAGTTTTGGCCTCCAGGACAAAACCATCACATCAACCTAAACGGAAACGGACTGCATTTATATAGCGCTTTTATCCAAAGCGCTTTACAATGCCTACATTCACCCATTCATACACCGATGGCGGCAAGCTACCACGCAGGGTGCTGGCGCAACCATCGGGAGCAATTTGGGGTTCAGTATCTTGCCCAAGGACACTTCGACATGCGGACTGGAGGAGCCGGGGATCGAACCACCGACCTTATGATTAGTGGACGACCCGCTCTACCTCCTGAGCCACAGCCGCCCGCCCTCCTGGAGCTGATGGCGGTGTTGCAGGTTCTGCAATGCTTTGCACCCCTTTACAGGGCAAAAATGTGCTGGTGAGGACCAACAATCGGACCACGGTGGCTTATATCAACAGACAGGGCGGCATTCAATCTGCGCGTCTGTTTAGAGCTGCAGAGAGCTTGTAGTTGTGGGCCACAAAGAACGGATAATGCAGGGGCCAACATCATGTCGAGGGGTGGGCCCCTGGCGAAGGAATGGAGGTTACACCCCGACGTAGTGGACCAGATTTGGTCCCTCTTCGGAAGGGTGGAAGTGGATCTTTTTGTCTCAAGGCAAAACTCCCACTGTCCACTATGGTTCTCTCTGCCTCACAGAGACAATCCACCCCTGGGCGTGGATGCATTTGCACACCCACCATCGCCAAGAAGGCTGCTTTATGCCTTCCCTCTTCTCTGTCTCATTCCTCCCTTACTGGTGACGATACAACAGAGAGGCTGTCTGTCATACTGGTATCCCCGCACCGCGTGGCGGCGCTGTAGTAAGCAGAGCTGACACAGCTACTGGCGGCTCCGCCCAGGACAGTTACCCAGTTTTGGGGTGCTCTGTTGCAGGCAAAGGGAGCGATTGGCGTGAGGGTTTGGTTCCTGAGAGGGACGGATTTATGCATGCTGGCTTGTCTGCACAGGCACTGCAGACCATCCAGGGCGTGCAAGGGCAATCCACCATCGCTAACTACAAAGCAAAACAGCTGGGTTTTCAAAAGTGGTGTGTGTGGGAAGAGAGACCTTGATCCACTGAACTGTTCAACTGGATCTATTCTCTCTTTTCTCCAGCACCTGGAGAGGGGACAGGTGCTTTCTACTATCAAAGTGCATGTATCAGCAATCTCCTCTTGTCATGAGGGGTTGTTTGTGTGCTATGTGGATGGAGTGGCTGGCAAGCCCCTGTCGAAACCGAGACTCGCCCACTGGCTCTGTGATGGCATTTCACAAGCTTGGCGGGCAGAGATCCTCCCACTGCCATTCGTGCACTCTACACGCAGTGTAGCAGCGTCCACAGCCCTTTTTAGTGGTACAGTGGGTTGGAGGAGATCTGTACAGCGGTTGACGGCCTGTCCATTCATCAGATTTTATCTGTTGGATGTGTCTGGGTCTTTCTCGGCTTGATGCTTAGCACTGGAACAGGAGACCTTGGGTGAGAGACCTGTTGTGCTGGAGTCTCAACGTGTCTCAAAGCCTGTATGAAATAGAACGCATTGTTCTATGATCATAGGTGAAGTCCTTCATAGAGTTGAACAGGCTCATCCTTATTGGCTGCGTGCGTGCATGCAAAGTTCAGTGCACTGAGGTGACTAGATGAGTGGTGAAGCCAATAGAGCCCCACTAGAGGGCTCAGCCTGTGATCACAGAACTAGAGTTACAATGCGTAACTATAATCGACTGCCGCGCAGTTTGTGCTCGGCATTAGGTAAGTATGTAAAGTTATTGAGTTACGATTGGGTTGTGATCTGGTTGCACAACCAGGCACCAAGCCAGGAATAGCAAGCAAGGAATCCTCCTGGACCTCTCTGCAGCCTTCGACACAGTCTCCCACACTATCCTCCTCAACCGCTTATCCTACTACCTAGGCCTCACCGGTGCTGCTCTCTCCTGGTTCCAGTCATATCTCTCCAACAGAAAACAGTTACCATCAGTGACTCCAGTTCCACCCCGGCCCCAGTCAACCAAAGCATACCTCAAGGCTCTGTGCTTGGACCCCTCCTCTTTACCGTCTACATGCTCCCCCTTGGTCAGATCATCCTCCACCACGGTCTAAGCTTCCACTGTTACGCTGATGACACACAGCTGTATCTCAGCACTAAACCATCCACTCAGCTCCCCCCACAGTCTCTTGTCAACTGCCTGCATGAAATAAAAATATGGATGTCATCTAACCTACTCAAGCTTAACAGCAAAAAAACAGAGCTCATGGTTGTGGCTCCCAAGGCGCTGCTCCGGAAGGTTGGAGATCTTCTTCTCGACGTGGACGGCTGCTCCATCTGCCCATCCCCAGAAGTCCGCAACCTGGGTGTCATTCTGGACTCCACCCTCTCGTTTCAGTTACACATCAAATCCATCACCAAATCCGCTTTCTACCACCTCAAAAACATTTCCAGACTTCGGCCATCACTCTCTGACTCCATGGCAGAGACCCTCATCCATGCCTTCATTACCTCCCGTCTGGATTACTACAATGGAGTCCTGTTCGGGGTACCCAGCAAAGCCCTGGACAGGCTCCAGTATGTGCAGAACTCAGCTGCCAGGGTTCTCACCCGCACCAAGCCCCACCCTCATCCACCTTCACTGGCTCCCGGTCAAGTCCCACATCTCCTACAAAATCCTCCTCCTCACCTACAAATCCCTCCATGCCCTCGCCCTCCAGTACCTATCTGACCTCCTCCACCCCTATACCCCGTCCCGGAATCTGCGGTCCTCAGACATGGGTCTGCTCTCCACCCCCCACACCAGCCTGCGATCTTTTGGGGACAGAGTCTTCAGTGTGGCAGCCCCCAGCCTCTGGAACTCTCTCCTGGCAGAAATCCGCAACGCCCCGTCTTTGGACACTTCTAAAACAATCATGAAAACCCACCTGTTAACCAAGGCCTATGGCCTCTAGTTAACTCTCTCATCCCTGGCAATTATTGCTATTATTATTTTCTGTTCTTGTTTTATTTGTTTTGTCTGCCTCACTGTGTAAAGCGTCCTTGGGTCTCTTGAAAGGTGCTATATAAATCTAAGTTATTATTATTATTATTGGGCATGAACAGTATCTTAAAAATTTCAGGATGCTGCCCATTGTGTCTCTTGGTTTCACCCCATGTTGTATACGCACAATCCAGGCTGTTTATGTCTGTTAACCCTTTCAGTGTCACCCTCCTTTAAAACCTTTTTGCAGATGGAGTCACCAATATTTTTGAACTATTGTGTGAATATTTTCAATCAACTTTTGTTTTTTCTAAAAATTGCTGCGTAGAGATTTGGAATTAAACCAACTTCAACTTACTGTGTGTTAAAGGAAGTCTATGCACAACAATGGCATATGACATCTACCCTATTCACTTTAAAGTGGGTTGGTTTCTTGACACC
Source organism: Centroberyx affinis (assembly GCF_046629955.1). Lineage (NCBI taxonomy): Eukaryota > Metazoa > Chordata > Actinopteri > Beryciformes > Berycidae > Centroberyx > Centroberyx affinis. The sequence goes on from NW_027281266.1 coordinate 106,734, forward strand.
AGACAAAAAAGACACTGTATGTTTCATTTGCTCCAACCTGGAGAGCCTGTTGACAGTTTCCATGGATTTGATGACTTGATGATGGATCACACATTGTCTGAGGTAAAGACAATTATTTCCCCAGACAAGAAAATCGTGTTTATAAAAACTGTGACAGATGTTGAGGTCTTACTTCTTGCTGAAGTTTGGCTGGTAAATATTAGATGACTGCAGGAACAACTAGAGAAAGAAAGCAGGTATTATAACCATTTCATAACATTTTTTTATATTTCTAAATTAAGTGTTAACATAAAGTAACAGTACAACCCAACGCAAAACGAAACAAAGAGATTAATTCTACAGTCAATCATCCTATTACAGTTTTTCTCAGTCGCTTTGGTACATTTCTCAGATCAGAATTGAAATTCTCAAAACTACTTGTTCAACCTGCACATCATCTAGTCACTTGTGCAAATGCTTTGGCACATTCATGCAAATGATTATGTACAATTGTCTGCTGTTTCCTACATTATTATCCTACAATTGCTTATGTCATGTTGATCAAAATGTATTATACTGGTTCTCTGTTGAATAGTCTTACACCCCAAAACATCTAGGCATTAGTTCATTGCATAAGTCATTACATGCAAAATGGTTGAACCAGTTGTCATAATCTGTCAAGCATATTTTCTATACATTTCTATTAGACTTTTTTTAATAAATGTGTCCTGAATTGATGAATTGCTCTCAGGTGAATCTTGACTTGATTCTCACTAATGAAGGGGAATGTGTGAAGCGCTAGATCAACCAATGATCAACCAGTTCTCTAAAATAGCTCAGAGGTGCATCTCATGAACCTTCAATTATATACTTTCAAGTATATATAGACAGAGCACAACACAGTGTTACAAGACAGGAACGTTATGTATAGAAAGACTGCACTGTAATTCCCCATACAGTGCAGCATGTACAGTTCTGCCTAAGGGTGTTTCCTATGTTTACATTTCTAATGTTGTATTTTTTTCCTTTCTGCTATGCAGTGCTGTAAAAAGTGCTGTCTTGTCTTTTTCTTTTCTGTATCGCAATGACATGGTCTGTCATCAAATTACAGTACAAACAGTAAAAGCATAAATGTGAATCCTGTCCAATCTCTTGCAATCAATCTCCCACATACAGTAATGTGTAACTTTGTACTGTTGAAATTGATATATGCCATTCAGAAAAAGTGCAGCCTTGTGCATTTTCAATCATTGTCATCAAAACCTTAGCCATAGTTTACATCAGAAAATACTTACAGAGTACACTGTTATATTGCCAACATAAGCATTTTGACTATCTTGTTTGTAAACAATGACACAAGGACTTGTCATTCTGATGGCACTGACATGTTCATTGATATAAATATTTACTTTTGAGTGATAGACTAAGGATTTTGAGCAAGTTACAGGCTTTTGCAAGTAATCTATTGTGTGGTGCTGTTTGTACGAATTGTTTACGAGAAATGCAGTTATTGTTTTGCAAATGTTAAGGATGATTCGAGAAATGCACCAAAGCGACTGAGAAAAGCACACCCAAATCAGAGCTTTGATTTTCTTAGTAACACCAGACCTGAAACAATCAGCTTTATCAGTTTTTATTGATCTTTGCAAATTGTTTCCAAACTTCATATGTGACATAACAATATCCCCTCTTGTGTGTCCCCTGCGTCTTATTTCAGGTTGATGGAAAACTACACCTACAACAGCTTCACACTCCAGTTGGAGGGCATAAAGGTCACAGAGGTTTCCATGTACCCTGTCTTTCTATTTTTCTTTTTTTCCTATCTATTTATTATGTTTGCCAATGTAGGCATTGTAGTCCTGGTGTCCATTGACAAGAGCCTTCAGCAGCCTATGTATCTCCTTTTTTGCAATCTGCCACTCAATGACATTCTTGGAAACTCTATCATGGTGCCCCGGCTGCTTACAGATATGTTGGTGCCTCCCTCTGAACGCCTCATCAGCTATTATGAGTGTGTGGTTCAAGCCTTCACCACACACATGTTCGGTACCACCTCTCACACAGTACTCATGATCATGGCCTTTGACAGATATGTGGCCATCTGCAATCCCCTGCGCTACACTACAATCATGAGTAACAAAATGGTGATAAAATTAACTGTTTCTGCCTGGGGGGTGGCCTTTGTTTTGGTGGCTATTCTGCTTGGCCTGACCATACGGCTGAAGAGATGCAGGACTCTGATTGCAAACCCTTTCTGTGACAATGCCTCATTGTTTAAACTCTCCTGTGAGAGTGTCTTTATCAATAACGTCTATGGGCTCACTTTCACTGTGGTCCTGTTCACTGCCTCTATAGGCAGTATGGTTCTCACTTATGCTAAAATCACAATTGTCTGCCTGACAAGTAAGAACAAGTCTTTGAACAGTAAAGCTCTAAAGACATGTAGCACCCATCTGTTTGTATACCTGATTATGTCTTCATGTGGATTGCTCATCATCATCCTGCATCGCTTCCCCCTGTACTCAGACTATAGGAAACTATCTTCCATTCTGTTTCATATCATCCCTGGCAGCCTGAACCCCATTATTTACGGGGTGCAGTCAAAAGAGATCCGCAAATTCATGTCAAATGTATTCCAGTCCAGAAAGGTTTTTCCATCATTTTAATTTGAATACAAGTGGGGTTTACTAAATCATAACAGAGATACATTTTCACTTAAACAACTTTATAATAGTTTTATGATTTCAGATATTTTTCTTAGTTTTTAGAAAAGGTGTGCAAAGGTTTGCAACTCCTTATAATTCATGTGGTGGAACTCTATTACATTAATCTGTATTGTATTTGCATGTTCATACAATCATGTGTCCATAGAGATTAAAATAAATTTGTATTCAGAGATGAAGGTACAAATGTACATAGTAAAACTGTATTCTTTTGAGATATAACAAAGTTTTATAAACTTGTTTTTAACTGATGACTTGTTATTGCTCTCATTTGTCTATAGCAGTAGACCAGTTGATACGTTTTATTAATTTTCATGACTTGGCTTTAGTCAGCTGTCTTGTTGGTTTCAAGTAGTTGATGTTCCTAGTGGTTGCAGGAGTGGACTTTCAAGCCGACTCAGTTTGTTTTATTTCTTGTCTTTTTGTTTGAAGTGCCTCACAAATATAGTGAGGATGATTATTAGTGGTTCAAGCACATAGTGCTGAACCACTATTGTCTACCTACTGATTTATTATTAGTGGTTCAAGGACGTGGTGCTATTGTTTTCCTACTGATTTATTATTATCATTTATTATCATTATTAGGCGTGGCCTATGATGTAATAACCACGTACTAGCTTATAAATAAAAGTACTCTGGGGTTGGCTTTCACCCATTGGAGAGTATTGAAGGAGAGGATGGAGATGAAGAGCGACGTGGACTGGGAAGTTGGAAGTTTTCTGTTGGAAAGGTAGGTGCCGGTTAGCTTAGCGATCAGCTTTTCTACTACAACGAAACAACGCTAACGATAGCTAGCTGCCAGCTCATGATACACACTAGCTCTGACCAGTTGCTCTGTTTTAGAGTTTTGGACCGCTACCACAGCCAGCGTGGCTTTTAGATATAAAACGTATCAGCAATTGTTTTGGTTGCAGGATACACCTGCTGCCAAAAGGTCAACACACACACACTGTCACAGACTACCAATGGGCCATAAGTAATGATTGAGTAGGATATAGTTTATGCTATTTCAAGGGGGGAAATCCTGCTCAGTATACCTTTAAGTCCGATTTACACCAAACTTGGCTTTATTATTCTGCCTCGGGGCCACTGAAATCCAGTATGACAAAGTTTTTTTCTGTAAGGCTTTTTCACTTTTTGACCTATCAATACCAAACGTGGTATACAGCAAAAGGGCAGTGAGATACACTTTGTAACATCGGAAAATCGGATAAACAATTTGCCAGCAGCAAATGAACTTCACAAGGGCGTGATCGAACACAAAACCAGACGTAACTCACTTAGTGTTTTTTAGATCAATACCAAACTAATTACACATGTTCAGCAGAGGTAATCAAGCATATCTGCAACAAAATTCCAAATCATCTCTTAGGGGGCGCCAAAAATGGCTGAATTTGTATCTCCTTTTTTTTTTCTTATTTTTTTTTTTATTTAACAAAACCATGACATCAATCACCAGAAGACAAACAAACAATATAAACAAATCAAACTTAACACACTGGGCCCTATTTAAATGATCCATGGCACATGGTCTAAAGCGCATGGCGCAAGTGCATTCAGGGCGTCCAAATCCAAATTGCTAGTTAAACGACGCACAATGTGGGCTCAAAGTAAGCGCAAGGCGCAAAGGGGTTGTACTAAGTCCCTTAAATAATCGTAGGTGTGTTTTGGGCGTAACATGAACTCAACCAATCAGAGTCTCATCTCCCATTCCCTTTAAGAGCCAGGTGCGCTTGCACCTTAGTGCATTGCTATTTAAATGGCGGATTCAGCAAGTTGGAGAAACAAACGGTTTTCTGCTGAGGAAACGGATCTGCTCATGCGCGATGGTGATGTGTGTGTGTGTCGGGTGAAGGTAAGATGCCTTTGCAGTTTATTTTCATGACTTTTTGTTGGGCTGTGCTTTTTACATATTTACTGTGTTGTTTTTCTTGGTTGTAGGTTGCGTATTTAGCAGTTGGCAATGTGTGATGATGGTTAATGGGACATGTACGTTGCACATTTGGCACTGCATAATGGTGAGAGGGACACATAGTTTTTGGCATTTGGCATTGCGTAATGGTGAAAGCATATGGCAATTTGGCAAAAAAACGCATGTCAGGAATGAAGTTAAGTGCACATTTTCATAGTACATGATCCTATTTTTCTATTCTCGTAGAGAGAGAGAGAGAGAGAGAGAGACGCATCTTACTATCTGAATAATGCACCCTTTAAATAGCAGAAAAATATTGCGCCAGACTTTAGACCAGGTTTTTGTCGGTCAATGGCGCAATCGCTTTCCGCTGCCTCAAGATAGCAATGCACCAACGATGCACCTGACCACACCTCATTTTAAGACCAACACACCCATGGTCGCAAAGATTGGCGCAAGTACATTTGCTATTTAAACAACGTGGGTGCTGGGCCTGAAAATGACAACTGCGTCAGTCGGAAACTAGCAATGACACTTGCGCTGCGCTTTGTGCCGCTTTGCGCCGGGTGTAAGATAGGGCCCACTAAAGTCACACTAAAACAAACCAAAATAATAAACACAAATTTCTTGTACATTTCTTGTAGCGGGCTGGCATACTAACAACTTAGTCATCCCACTATTAATCTTTTGTATCCAATCTTTTCCTATAGCAGAGATCAATTGATTATATGAATGAGGGGAACAGATCGTACCATACGTTTCAGTGAACTGGTTATACCTCATAAGTTTCCCATCTTCACACACAATATCATTTATAAACCAAACACCATGATCAAATACATTCTTCCAAAATATTGGTTTCCCTTCAATTAATATGTTAGAGTTTAACCATATTATTTGCTGTAGGATTAAAAGGATGAAACACAGCCAGCACTGAATTGCTTCCTTTATAAACATGGATACATTTCCAATCAAATTATTCACACAGTGTATATGAGCTGGCTGAATCTTTAGGAAGGGGTATAATCTTTTTTGAAACAATAGATGGGTACTCTCCAGTAATTTACATGAATACCAGTCTTCATTCAAGTATAATTTTCTAACACAGGAGGCTTTCAAAGAGAAACATAGGGCCTCCAAATGTAATAGTTTTAACCCACCAACTATTATAAAGAACTTTAAAGAAAGTTACTCCAGAGAAATTCAAAAATCTTTTGTTCATAAAACTTAAAGAAGGACTGTGATGGAATTGGGAGAGACATAAAAAGATAAATAAATTGCGGTACAACCAAGAAATTAACTAGGGTAATTTTCCCAAAGAGTGTTAATGTTTTTCCCTTTCATGGTTGTAGAATCTTATCCATCTTTCTCAACTTATTATTGTAATTCATTGTACAAAGGTCTTCTAAATTCTCTGGAATCACAATACCTAAAACATTAACTGGCCCATCAGTCTAGCTAATCGGTAATTTACATGGCATTTTATAATTTGTACCTTTCAGTCCCCCAATACTTTTACATTTTTCGTAGTTTAGTTTCAAACCAGAAAATTGTGAAAAAAGTTCGAGAAGAGTTTGCAGACAAGAAGGTTTTGGACTTAGTAGGAAACTAGTGTCATCTGCATACATTGAAATTTTTGTTTGCATATTCCCAACTTCAAGCCCTTCTATGTCCATGTTAGACCTCACTTTAATGGCTAGTATTTCCATAGCAATTACAAATAAATATGGTGACAAAGGGCATCCTTGTTTTACTCCTCTTGATAAGGGCACTGACTTAATATAACCATTATTAATAATCCTACAACTGGTGTCATTTTATAATACTCTAACCCAATTAATTAAGGATTTACCAAAATGAAAAAAGCCTAAGCTGTTAAAAATAAAATCTAAGTGAACCTTATCAAATGCTTTCTCCAAATCAGCAATAAAAAATTAACCAACTCGTAATTTTCAATAATCCCCAACAACTGTCTGATATTATTACCAATATAACGACCCTGCAGAAATCCAGATTGATCTTGATGAATAATACTTGTCAGCACACTCTTCAGTCTATGAGCTATACATTTAGCGAGTATCTTAGCATCATAGCATTGAAGTGCTATTGGTCTCCAATTATTGAGATTCACAGGGTCCTTGAATTGGCCACTGGGTTCCTGCTTGAGTAACAAGGAGATAAAGCCTTCTTTCTGAGAGTCAGACAAATACCCAGCACTATATGAGAAATTAAAACAAGTAAGAAAAGGTTCTTTAACCAAATCAAAGAATTTTTGATAGAGTCCAATTGACGTGAAACTTGGCACACATATTATCCTGAGAGCGCTCTAAAAATTTGCCAATTGGACCACCAAAGTCCACCTATGTACTGTAGATTTTTTGTTAATTTGCAGAATTTGAAAAACCTTGGCTTTGGCCTTGAGATACACTTTGTAACCATTTTTCAGAAAAATCTTACAACCAATAAGGCGGCCATGAGTGAATGAACTTCACAATGGCCATGGCCTAACACAAAACTGGCCATAACTCAAAGACCATTGATGCAATCAACACAAAACTTGGTGAACTTGTTCACAAGAAACAACAAACATATCTAAAATGGAATTTTGAAATCAATCAATAGGGAGCACCACAAAGGCTGTATCTGCTAATGCCATTGTTGAAATTGAATGAAATTTGCTCTAGGACCATGTACTAGTCAAAACCTGAAGGTTGGTCGTGATTGGTGAAGGTGGGCGTGGCTTTTGTAATAACCATGTAATAGCTTGTAAATGTAAGTGCATTTGTGCAATCAGTACCAAACTAGGCAGTTTTGGCCTCCTTGACAAAACTGTCACATCAACCTCCTGGAGCTGACGGCGGTGTTGCAGGTTCTACAATGCTTTGCACCCCTTTACAAGGCAAACATATGCTGGTTAGGACCGACAATCGGACCAAGGTGGCTTATATCAACAGACAGGGCGGCATTCAATCTGTGCGTCTGTTTAGAGCTGCAGAGAGCTTGTAGTTGTGGGCCACACAACGGATAATGCAGGGGCCAACATCATGTCGAGGTGCGGGCCCCTGGCGAAGGAATGGAGGTTACACCCCAACGTAGTGGACCAGATTTTGTCCCTCTTCGGGAGGGCGGAAGTGGATCTTTTTCCCTCAAGGCAAAACTCCCACTGTCCACTATGGTTCTCTCTGCTTCACAGAGACAATCCACCCCTGGGCGTGGATGCATTTGCACACCCACCATCGCCAAGAAGGCTGCTTTATGCCTTCCCTCTTCTCTGTCTCATTCCTCCCTTACTGGTGACAATACGACAGAGAGGCTATCTGTCATAGATCCTCCCACTGCCATTCGTGCACTCTACATGCAGTGTAGCAGCGTCCACAGCCCTTTTTAGTGGCATAGTGGGTTGGAGGAGATCTGTACAGCGGTTGACGGCCTGTCCATTCATCAGATTTTATCTGTTGGATGTGTCTGGGTCTTTCTTGGCTTGATGCTTAGCACTGGAAGACGAGGCCTTGGGTGAGAGACCTGTTGTGCTGGAGTCTCAGCGTGTCTCAAACCCTGTGTGAAATAGAACGCATTGTTCTATGATCATAGGTGAAGCCCTCTAACCAGTCACCCTGCCGCTCCACAAGTCACTGAAGATTTTGTGGATGATGAGCCATTTATTGAAAAAGACTTCATAGAGTTGAACAGGCTCATCCTTATTGGCTGCGTGTGTGCATGCAAAGTTCAGTGCACTGAGGCGACTAGATGAGTGGTGAAGCCAATAGAGCCCCACTAGAGGGCTCAGCCTGTGATCACAGAACTAGAGTTACAATGCATAACTATAATCGACTGCCGCGCAGTTTGTGCTCGGCATTAGGTAAGTATGTAAAGTTATTGAGTTACGATTGGGTTGTGATCTGGTTGCACAACCAGGCACCAAGCCAGGAATAGCAAGCAAGGAATCCTCCTGGACCTCTCTGCAGCCTTCGACACAGTCTCCCACACTATCCTCCTCAACCGCTTATCCTACTACCTAGGCCTCACCGGTGCTGCTCTCTCCTGGTTCCAGTCATATCTCTCCAACAGAAAACAGTTACCATCAGTGACTCCAGTTCCACCCCGGCCCCAGTCAACCAAAGCATAGCTCTAGGCTCTGTGCTTGGACCCCTCCTCTTTACCGTCTACATGCTCCCCCTTGGTCAGATCATCCTCCACCACGGTCTAAGCTTCTACTGCTACGCTGATGACACACAGCTGTATTTCCAGACTTCGGCCATCACTCTCTGACTCCATGGCAGAGACCCTCATCCATGCCTTCATTACCTCCCGTCTGGATTACTACAATGGAGTCCTGTTCGGGGTACCCAGCAAAGCCCTGGACAGGCTCCAGTATGTGCAGAACTCAGCTGCCAGGGTTCTCACCCGCACCAAGCCCTGGCAGCACATCACCCCCACCCTCATCCACCTTCACTGGCTCCCGGTCAAGTCCCACATCTCCTACAAAATCCTCCTCCTCACCTACAAATCCCTCCATGCCCTCGCCCCCCAGTACCTATCTGACCTCCTCCACCCCTATACCCCGTCCCGGAATCTGCGGTCCTCAGACACGGGTCTGCTCTCCACCCCCCACACCAGCCTGCGATCTTTTGGGGACAGAGTCTTCAGTGTGGCAGCCCCCAGCCTCTGGAACTCTCTCCCGGCAGAGATCTGCAACGCCCCGTCTTTGGACACTTCAAAGCACCTGGAAGCAATAACCTGTTGGCTTGAAAGCTCATGTTTGACACTCAATGTCAAAAAAACAGTGTCCATATGTTTATCTTCCAGAAGACAGCCCACCTCAACTGAACTAGATGTCAAGCTCAAGAGTCAGTCAGTCGATCAAGTTTCTGAGGTCAAATATCTAGGTCTAACGTTGGACCCTCACCTGAAATTTGACAAACATGTCAAAAAAATTAGTAGAACTGTAAAAGTCAATCTGCACACATTTAGACTAATCAGAGACTGTCTAACATTTGATGCAGCCAAAATAATATATGCACTCAATGATCTTCTCACACCTCAGTTACTGTGTTACCTCATGGTCACAGGCAAGTTCATCAGTGACTAAACCCCTAGAGAGGTTATACAATCGTACAATAAAAATATTAGGCAAAAGGCCAATAAGATCACACCATTGTCACATCCTGAGAGACCTGAACATGTTAGGTTTTGACAACTACATTGCATTTGCAAACGCCAATCTTATCCGCAAGTGTTTACATGGCCAGGCTCCTCAGGCTCTCTGCGACATGGTGCGACCATTACAGGCCTTTGGCTTGTCCACCAGGAATACCACTGCAGGGAACTGTAAAGTATCATACCGGAATACCTCCTTTGGCCAGATGTCCTTTTCAATAAAGGGAGCTAACACATGGAATGCGCTGCCTACTGAACTCAAAACAGACCAAAATTGTCAAAATTTAAAATTAAACTGAAGGAATTTTTAAAAGACAATAAATCATGTAGTCATGTGTAGGGGTGGGGGGGAGGGCAGGTATGTAGGGTATGTGTATATATATATGTATGTATACATATGTTATATATATGTGTAAGTGTCTGTATGTTTTATGTGAACATGTTTTATGTATGTTATTTTAAAGGCCCTTCTAGGGACGGGCATTGGAAATTAGCAGTAGCTATAAATGCTGTGATGCATTGCATGGGATAATTGTTGTGCAATTCTCTATGCTTAATGCATCTGTCCCTATCAAATAAACATTAAATAAATAAATAAATAAAAAAAATCATGAAAACCCACCTGTTAACCAAGGCCTATGGCCTCTCGTTAACTCTCTCATCCCTGACAATTTTTGCTATTATTATTTCTGTTCTTGTTTTATTTGTTTTGTCTGCCTCACTGTGTAAAGCATCCTTGGGTCTCTTGAAAGGTGCTATATAAATCTAAGTTATTATTATTATCATTAGGCATGAACAGTATCTTAAAAATTTCAGGATGCTGCCCATTGTGTCTCTTGGTTTCACCCCATGTTGTATACGCATAATCCAGGCTGTTTATGTCTGTTAACCCTCTCAGTGTCACCCTCCTTTAAAACCTTTTTGCAGATGGAGTCAGCAATATTTTTGAACTATTGTGTGAATATTTTCAATCAACTTTTGTTTTTTCTAAAAATTGCTGTATAGAATTTGGAATTAAACCAACTTCAACTTATTGTGTATTAAAGGAAGTCTATGCACAACAATGGCATATGACATCTACCCTATTCACTTTAAAGTGGGTTGGTTTCTTGACACCAGACAAAAAAGACACTGTATGTTTCATTTGCTCCAACCTGGAGAGCCTGTTGACAGTTTCCATGGATTTGATGACGTGATGTTGCATCACACATTGTCTGAGGTAAAGACAATTATTTCCCCAGACAAGAAAATCATGTTTATAAAAACTGTGACAGACGTTGAGGTCTTACTTCTTGCTGAAGTTCGGCTGGTGAATATTAGATGACTGCAGGAACAACTAGAGAAAGAAAGCAGGTATTATAAAAATTTCATATTTATGTAAAAAAATATATATATTTCTAAATTAAGTGTTAACATAAAGTAACAGTACAATCCAACGCAAAAGGAAACAAAGAGATTCATTCTACAGTCAATCATCCTATTACAGTTTTTCTCAGTCGCTTTTGTACATTTCTCAGATCAGAATTGAAATTCTCAAAACTACGTGTTCAACCTGCACATCATCTAGTCACTTGTGCACATCATAAAAGCAGTTTCTCATTCTTTTGAACAAATGCAAATGCTTTGGCACATTCATGCAAATGATTATGTACAATTGTCTGCTGTTTCCTACATTATTATCCTACAATTGCTTATATCATGTTGATCAAAATGTATTATACTGGTTCTCTGTTGAACAGTCTTACACCCCAAAACATCTAGGCATTAGTTCATTGCATCAGTCATTACATGCAAAATGGTTGAACCAGTTGTCATAATCTGTCAAGCATATTTTCTATACATTTCCATTAGACTTTTTTTGTAAATGTGTCCTGAATTGATGAATCAGGTGAATCTTGACTTTCACTAATGAAGGGGAATGTGTGAAGCGTTAGATCAACCAATGATCAACCAGTTCTCTAAAATAGCAGACAGGCAAGAACGTCAGGAGGTGTAGAAAGACTGCACTGTAATTCCCCATACAGTGCTGCATGTACAGTTCTGCCTAAGGGGTGTTTCCTATGTTTACATTTCTAATTTTTTAATTTTTTCCTTTCTGCTATGCAATGCTGTAAAACAGTCTTGTCTTTTTCTTTTCTGTATCGCAATGACATGGTCTGTCAACAAATTACAGTACAAACAGTAAAAACGTAAATGTGAATCCTGTCCAATCTCTTGCAATCAATCTCCCACAGTAATGTGTAACTTTGTACTGTGAAATTGATATATGCCATACAGAAAAAGTGCAGCCTTGTGCATTTTCAGAAAATACTTACAGAGTACACTGTTATATTGCCAACATAAGCATTTTGACTATCTTGTTTGTAAACAATGACACAAGGACTTGTCATTCTGATGGCACTGACATGTTCATTGATATAAATATTTACTTTTGAGAGATAGACTAAGGATTTTGAGTAAGTTACAGGCTTTTGCAAGTAATCTATTGTGTGGTGCTGTTTGTAAGAATTGTTTTGAGAAATGCACTTAC
>NW_027281267.1:0-167500 GCF_046629955.1 Centroberyx affinis
TTTATATTCTGTTTTTCATCTGTACATTTTTGTCTGGCATGTTATGTGTATATTTTGAAAATCAATTCAAAGAAAGAGGGAGAAAAACTGAAAAAAGGGGAACAGAGAGAGAGACGGATAGAGCCAAAGAAAAACAAGGGAGGTGGAGGAGAGGGGAGGGGAGGCGGCAACCAGAGGAGCAAGGCAGCGTTTCAGAGCAGGTGGGAGGGAGAAACAGGGGAGGAGGGGGAGGAGGAAGAGGAGGAGGAGGAGGAGGAGGAGGAGGAAAGCTATCGCGGAGAGAAAATTAATTGCCGGCTGCTGGGTATTGGCTGGCTGCTCTGCGTTGTTCCAGCGTGGCGAGGCTGCTGCAGCGGACGGAGAGAAGAGAGAGAAGAGAGAGAGAGAAGAGAGAGAGAGAAGAGAAGAGAAGAGAAACACCGGTGCAGAGATCTGTCCACCGCCACTGATCCATCCATCCCACATCTGTAAAGTCTGCACAGGCAAGAGAGAGAGAGAGAGAGAGAGAGAGAGGTGGATCTCTGCTTTCAGCCTGTTATCCACTGGAAGGAAGGAGGGAGGGGAAGGAAAGGAAGGGAAGAGGAGAGAGGAGAGAGGAGGAGGAGGGACGCCGGTCTGGAAGCTTTTGCCCAGACGAGGCTCTCCGTCCCTGGGGTGGAAAGAAGCGAAGGCTGGCCGGACGGTTCCTCTGGATCTGGAGGAAAGGGTGAAACTTGCGGATCATTAAAGGATCTTTCTCTTCAGGTCCAGTTGAATATTTCTTCTTCTGCTGGGGTTTTATTTTGACGTGTTTCCAGAGGTGTGAAGGATCAAATCGCTGGAGGACGAAATGTGGGAAATCTGAGCAAAAAGCCAAGAGGATCCTGTTGACCTGCCGTTTCCATCCAGCTCCCAAAATCCAGAATCTGGGCAAGTGAAATCAGTTTTGGGCTAGTAAAACTTCCACCTCTGGATGTGTGGATGAGGAGGGGTTCGAACCAACTTGAAATAGAACTGACATGAAATACTGAATACTGTTTGACCAGGAGGAAGGTGTGGAAATTGGATTCTTTTTTTTTTTTGGTTAAATCATCAATAGGTGTGACAGTCACAAGTGTGTTTGTTGCTTAACTGCAGCGGCTACACACACACACACTTACCAGCCAGTGTGTGTGTGTGTGTGTGTGTGTGTCGGTGGATGTGTGTGTGTGTGTGTCAGCCAATCAGTGCGTGAAACCGGTAAGAGTCTCTCTCTCTCTCTCTGTCTGTCCGTTGGAGGGTTTTCCGGAGCGAAACAAAGCCGGATTTAACCTTTGTGGAGAAATGACAGAGCAGCAGAGGAAAGCGAGGGATGAAGGGAGGGAGAGCGGAAGAAAAGGCTGATGGAGGGAAGATCTCTCGCTCTCTCTCTCTCTTTTTCTTCTCCTCCTCACCTCAGCAACAACAGGATCCACCTCTTGTCTTTTCACTCCTGAAGGAGGATTTCAGGGATTACACGGCCTATAAAATCTGTTTCATTGCAGACAGACAGACAGACAGAGAGAGGGGGGGGGAAACTATTTCACTTCTGAACTTTTGTGGGATTTCTCGTCTCGCCGAAAAACAAGCGCACCCCTCGCCTCTGTCCGTCCGCCGTTCCTCAAGGAGGATTGTGGGATTAAACGCTCCGCCGGTCTGTCTTACACTGAAATCTGACAGAACCGTTGCCTTTGGAACTTTGTGAAATTGATTTTTTTTTCCCCGAAAAAAAGACGCTTTGAATTCAGCGTGGCGGTTAGAAAAAGCGGAATATTTAAGAACGATTTATTCAGAGGAAGGATATTAAATTGTAAACAATCACAAAGTTGAAGTATTCTGGGTACTAGCCAAGTGACTACTTCATATTTGTGTGATTACCAAGTCAGGGAAGTCATTTTTAGTAGCTGGTACAACCCCAAATTCACCAGACACTTTCACTATTTTACCAGCCAGTGAGATTTTTCCAATAGAACAGGACTCCTAATGATGGTTGGTTAGTTGTAGAGTTGACTAACTTTCCAACTGAGCAGCGTTTCCCATCCCGGTGATTATCCACCTTCAGATTTTGGCCGATAGAGTCTGTTCCCCCTTTATCTTTACCGTTTTTACCCGAGAAGCACAAACAGGATGGAGAGAAGTGCGACTGAAAAAGGGATTTAAAAGGATTTCCTGGATGCCGCTTCCTTGTTTCTACGCCTTTTAACGTTTTTACACTTTAACCTTTTCCCGCTTCTCTCTCCATTGTTGTCGTTTTTCCTGTCATTTATGAATATATTTTCTTAGTCCCCCCCCCCCCGCCCCATCCCAGCATTCCTCATCCATTCTTGCCGTTTGCACCTAGAGACAGAAGCACACGGGGACAGCGATAGAGGAAATAAGTGACAGAAGTGACGCCGCTGTACAGGGAGTGACAGATATTACCCAGAGAACACGTTGTGCCGGAGGAGAAAGTGAATTTCCCCCCTGTCTCTGTGTGTGTGGCGGTGAGTGGGAGAGCGTCTGTGGTGTCTGTAATTTTTTTCTGGAGGCTAATTCAATCTCGAGGACCGTTGGTAGGCGAGCGGAGTGATATTACAGCTGGGGAGAGAGAGAGCAGCACAGATAACAGGAGAGAGAGAGGAGAGAGAGGAGAGAGAGTTTGACTTCTGATGCTGTTTAGTGGAACGTCTCGAGGAAAAATTAACTAAAAACACCTTAAAAACTAAATTCAACAGTGAAGGAGACAAAATCACTTAGGCAAAGTGAAAAAGTAGAACCAATCCACTACTTTTCTACCTTTACTGTCTTTTTTTTGCGTGATATTAAATACATTAGAGCCTAAAATAGAGTGATATCCAAATACTGATTGAGGATTCAGACCTCAGACCCGTTCTATCGCTTTTATATGTTTTTAAAGCAACAATAAACACATTAAGACAGATAAACTGAGCACATCACATAAGCAGACTGAGATACTTGTACAGTAAATTTACATTTGCTAGACATGAACAATGGGCAGGTCTTTCTTAGCTATACCGTTCATGGAGATTATTCCATGCCAAATACCTGTGATAGTTAAAAAGATTGAAAAATACGTGTAACAGAGAGGCTAAAAAAAACAATCAAGACCGAGACAGAAGCAAATCCAGTTCTATTCAAGACCAAAATAGGCAATAAACAGTGTTCCTGTCTCTCCAAATGCACAAATAAAGCTTAAGGAGTTTCTTAAGGATGAACATGTAGATCTGTCTGCAGGAGCTTCAACATCCAACTGATCAATACAAAGGAGTTTGAGGACCGTTGTATTCTTTAGACAGGTGTAGTCCCTTAAACTGGGGAGAAAACAGAGGAAACATCTTTGGAATTTTCTTTCCGTAGACAGGAAAAAGTCGAGTCAAAATAGAAACGAGACCGAGAAAAAGTCCAAGACGTCAGAAAAGTGGAGAGGAAAGGAGAGAAAAAGTCCCGCCTCCACCTGAACACCAGGTGTGTGTGTGTGTTTTATCTCTCCAGCACCTGGAGGTGATTTGATGTGAAGGAGCGCTGATCCCAGATCTGAGCAGAGGGTTTCAGCTCAGGGTTTCAGGCGAGGGTGAACCACCAGGCTCCTCATCATGTCCAGCGGATAAACGACTGACTCTGTCGCTCCTCAACTGCCAGAATTTACTAGAAAATACTGAAGCACAGATACTGAGAGAGGTCACATTTGACAGATACAGAGGATCAATATGAAATTACGTTTTTGATACTTTAAGCACAACACATACAAAGACATATTTCACTGTATTCTGGTGCTATAAATACATCTTCTTTGATGTATATGAAATTTCCATAGAAAAGGCTTAAGATAAAACTAGTGGACTCACTTCTTAAAGCACAACCTTGTTTCTTCAGATTAAAAATACCAATTACGGTGCTAGAAAATACAAATGAGTGAATTCTATTCTTAAAGCACAAACATTACTACAGCTGTGGACATTTCTCACTAAATTCCATTATATTCGGGTGCTAAAAATACAGTTTTGCTGAAAGAAAACAAGAACTGTGTTTTGTTTTTTTCACTTGAATGTTCAAACTGAGCTGCTCAAACTTCAGTTTTGCTGATATATGAAATCTGATGGATCAGTAGGTCGACTCTAAAGTTCCTTCTCACTTCTTTAAGCACAGCCACTGTTTGGATCCTTTATATTTGCTACATAGGTGCTAAACGTTTTGATAAACACTTTTATATCAATTCAAAGCACAAAATTGATCCTTTTGACCCTGTATCTAATGAATTAAATCCATCACACAGAGCACATTCTCCTGAATTGATCACCTTGATTCTCAGCCAATTGCTAATTACTGATTTGATAAACAAACTCCTCTCAGCTGTTGCTGTTTTTATTAAATATCTGACATCTACAGAGCAGTTCCTTCCATAACTTGCTAAAATTGTGTGTTCTGTTCGAGTGTAAAAACTTCTAAAATCTCAGTTATGTTTAGATGAATTATTGAACTGGCCTCTTTTACCAATACTTTCATATTTGACTTGAAAAACACTAATGTTCTGCAGAGCATCTCCTACTCTCTTCTCTGTTTGGACTTTCAGACTTAATTCTTAAGACTCGTGTATGGTTGGATGAATTATTGATCTAGTCTCTGTCTCTAATTTTTTAATATTTCACATAAAAATCAGGAGTCTATTTGTTGTGGAGCGCCTCTCATATTCTCCTGTCAGTTTGGGGCAGAAAACGTCTTTCTAAACACTCAGTTCTGTTTAGATGAATTATTGAACTGAAGTGAAAAACTGCTGGAAGAGTTTACAGCCCAGAGGAGACTTTTTTCCCCTCATATCTTATTAATCATCGCTGGCTTCGTTTTCACTGTGGTGTTAAAAACCTCAGCTGAAGTTAACATTCAACATAACACATCCCAAACACTGAATATCCATTCTGCAAAAACAAGTTTGTCATTCGTTATCTCTAAAACACAGAGGATGGTGTTTCCTTCTATCCTTTAACATCCGTTTTGTTTAATCAGTCAGTCTGTAGGAGGTGGAACTTTTATTCAAACAGTGAAAAAGCTCTTCCTGAATTTCATCAGGGAAATAAAACAATTTGCATTTGACCTGCAGATAGAAAACTGACTCTCCTCTGTTTAAAGCAACTAAAATACATTAAATATTTAACCTATTCCTAACCCTAAAACCAGATTAAAGCACAGTGATTTAAATATAGTATACTAATATAGTATATAATATACCGTCTTTACTAGACTTAACTGTAAAATCTATTTTTTTCCCTGTAAAATTGTCAGTAGAAACGTGTTGTGATCGAGGAGAAAAGGGTGGAAAGGTCAGGCTGAGCTTTTCTTTTGTCTGCTGGTGTGTGTGTGTGTGTGTGTGTGTGTGTGTGTGTGTGTGTGTGTGCTGAAAGTGATTGTCAACACCGCTAGATACAAGCCCACATTGATTTGATTGATTTCTGACACAGTTGTGTGACACTGTAAACACACACACACACACACACACACACACACACACAAATGTGCACACACGTAATTGTGTAGACAAAGAAAAAACAAAGAAACACACACACACAGAACTGCCAGTGTGAGGAGTGTGTAGGCGTAACTTAATGAAACACACCAGGCAGTGCATTAAGTAAGCACACACACACACACACACACACACACCTTCTGCTGCATCCTTCATCTCCCCAGACTCCGCCCCCTCCTCCTCCTCCTTCATTTCTCCATTTTCCAGGAAAATTCACCAGGAATTATCCAGAAGCCCACGCACAGGCGCTAAATTAATTGTTTATACATATGCAGAACAGTTTGAAGTACGAACTAGAGAGAGCAACCCCCCCCCACACCCCCTCCCCCCTCCCCCCCCAGGGCTGAAAACAATCTGCCGAATATGAATGAAAATTAATTTTTGCGATGATGAAAAGACACGGCGGCTCGCCTCCCGCTGCCCTGAGGAACGCCACATAAAAGTTGTTTATTGTGAGAACTGTTAGAGAAACAGAACGCGTCCTTTTACAGAAATAACAAAACCCTATTCCCTTTGTGTTTATTTTTTTTTCTACTCTTTTGTTCCATAGTTTCATCATTGTTTTTCCTGCCAGTGCGAAATAGTAAGAAACGCAGAGGCGGGTTTTTCTCTTTGTCTTCAGGCCGTCTGAAGACTGACAGCAGAGAGAAGAACAGACGGAGAAAGACAAAGAAGTGAACTTTACTTGACTCTCACTGGTGCTTTTATTTTGAAGTGCTGCTCTTCTAAATGGAGATGTTTCTTTGTTGAAGTTATACTGACGACCGCATCGTCTACATCTGTGGAAAAAACTGAATCAAACAGCAAATCACTGAATGAGCCACAGAAAATTAAAAAAACAACCCAAGAAACCTTTTTTTCAGCTGTTTTTAAATAAACTGCCTTCATTTTTCTGAGGGGATTTTCCTTTTTTGAAGCAGAAATTGGACTGTAGTACCTTAGTACCTTATCTTTGTCAATATTTGTAAAAGACTGTGAAAAACAGAGCAAACAGCAGAGGAACTGGCCTTAAATCTCACTAAGGAGTTATTTCTTTGTGTTGAAGAACTATTTCAGCTCTCGTACTTGTGGAAAAATAGAGAAAATCAGCAGAGGAACTGCGGCCTTCTACATCTTTGAGAAAAACTAAAGGACAAGGTTCGTGAAAAAGGACACAATTCTCGGTGAAGGAGTTATCTTCTTTCATGAAGGATCTTTGGAAACTTTCACCAAACCTTTGTTTTCTCTCTCAAGGGATTTCTGTCCAATCAGCATCATATTCAGACGAGCTTATCTTGCAGCGACCGAGGGAAAGCTTTTCTCCTCTTATCTTTCCGCGACCCACCATTGGGTCCAGAGTCAGAGCTTGAGAAACGTCGGTTTGTGTGGGGGGGGGAGGGAAAGAGGGGAATAGAAAGGAGAATAAAAGAGAAAAGAGACACAGCTGGCTGCATCTGAGGACATCAGCGGAAAGGACGAGCAGGAGGAGACGATAAAGGAGGAAGGTCAGAGGGATTATCGATACTGAGCCTCAGCTGCTGCTGTGGATCCTGAGGGACAAACAGAGAAAGAGAGAGAGAAGAAAGAGAGAGACAAACAGACGAGAAGAAAAGCAGAGAGAGGCGAGAGGAAGAGTGACAGCCGCCGGAAGCCATCATGGGCTGCAACATGTGTGTGGTGAACCGGCCGGAGGAGCAGTACAGAGTCATGTTCCAGGTAGGAAACAAAACACAAAAACACCAGCTGGGTTCTCTTCTTTTTTTAAAATGTTCTTTATTGATTTCCAGTTAAAGGAATAGTTCACTTCAATGGAGTCGATATACTCCATTGAAGTTTGTAGGAAAACCAATCACACAGCGGGTTCGCCCCCGCAGATCAATATCAGCCTTCTCCTAAACTATTCAAATTAACAGTCCCGTCTTTTTGCAGCTCCAAAAAAAAAGGAAAGAAATGTCCATCTTTTTTTTTGTGTTTTGTAGCCAAACGATTGCACTGTTGGTCCAAAAGTCCAATATTTACCTAATTTTCTCCTAGATTTTCCTCACTGACACTGACTCTGTTTACATGGACAGCAATAATCCGACTATTGGTCTTATTCTGAATAAGACAATATTCAGATTACTGTAATCTGTTTCCATGTGTTGCTTATAGAACAACTTTCCAGCTGCGGAGCAAAGTCCGGTCAGCAGGACAGAGGAGGATCACTGGAGACTCGGACAGTTTCAGACTTTACTGAAAACTGCTGTCAGTCTCTTTTTCCTCTGGAAACAAGTTTGCAACCTGTACTGCACGTCCCACAGATCAGCTGTCAATCAAACAGTGTGGGCGGAGCTTGGATCTCCTGTTGCTGCAGTTTGAGTTTCTCTTTTCTTTGTCTGTTCAGTCATGGTGGCTATCACTGCTCATGCTAACTACCCAGTTATTTTTCGGCTGTTTATTCCAAACAAACCGAAAACGTAAAGAGAGAGAGAGAGAGAGAGAGACAGAGAGAGGGAGAGAGGGAGAGAGAGAGAGAGAGTTAATTAAATCAATTAAGAGAGAAGTCAGCTCTTCCATGCCACACACTTGTAAATCCTGTATATATATACATGTTTTTATTTTATTTTTCATTTGCCTTATCACTGTATTTTATTTTTCATCTTTATTTATTATTATTTTACTTTGATCATTGTATAGTTTTTGTATATTCTCATCTCTCATTGTAATGTTATTACTACAGTTTGTAATTTGCTTTATTGCTTTTGCAACAATAGCTACCACCCATTCATGCAAATAAAGCAGAACTGAATTGAATTGTAAGACAGAGATAAGAGAGAAAAAAAAGCACAAGTTGTTTGTTTATTTGTTTTAGATTGAGAATCAAATGAAACTTTAATTATAAAGCACACTTCATAAAGAACGAGTCAAAGTCTTGCAATTTAAAATGAAAATAGATAAATAACCAGAAGAAAAAGAACAAATAGTACAAAAAAAGAGCAAACAACAAGATAAAAAAGTACATATGGGTGTGTTTACGGGAAAAAGGGATACAGAGTGTGTGTGTGCATGTGAGTGTGTGTGTGAGAAAGAGAGAGAGACGTTTACATCAAAGAGAAAGGGAGGAAGGGAACACAGATTAAATTGTGTGTGTGACTCGGAGAGAAAGGGAGAGGCAGAGGAGAGTGTATGCATGTGTGTGTGTGTGTGTGTGTTTTGTGTGTGCGTGTGTGTCATGTTCGAGAGAGAGAGAGAGAGGGAGAGAGAGAGAGAGAGAGAGGGAGGATGCTACTCCACCATTCATCATTGCAGGTTGTACTAGTTACTTTCTCTAAAGGTCATTATTTTATTCCTCTGCTTTCCTTGCTCAGCGGAGGGTGAAAGTCACACAGAGGGCTTCTTAAATCACACACCCCATCTAGTGCAAATGTAAAACAGAGTGTGTTAGTGTGTGTGCGTGTTAGTGTGTGTGTGTGTGTGTGGATGCTCACACTTATTCCGCGCATACATTTTCAATGCTTCAATGCACGTTAAAGGAAAACATTTAGAGTTATTGCCCATTTCCTTCTGTCTACACCTAGTTTACATTTCCACTAATCACTTGGCAATGCATACCGTGTGTAATTTGATTTTTTAAAACATTTACTTGTTTTTAAAATCCAAAATTTACAGTGTCTCTCTATAGTAAACAAGCAAACAGTAAACATGTTGTCCCCCACCAGTGATGTAGCTCCACCCTTGGGTCAGTCAGTGATTGCTGAGTGAACTTGAAATATGAGTGAAATTGTATAAGCATTTTCATATTGGAGAATGAAAGGACAGATTGACCATATATTTCTGTTGCCTACTCTCCTCAGAATTAGGCTTACAGGTTATATCTTGAAAAGTAGTAACTGTAATTGTCCTGTTTTTACTATATTACCATATTTTCCCAGAGCCTATGCTCTTGACCGGATTTGATTTTGGTGGGTATTTGATATAATGCATGCTGACAGCGGCTGGGTAATAAGAGCGTCCCTCTATCTGAACATTATTCTTCACATCAACAAAAACTGTGGACTCAAAGTGGCTCTACAACAACACAAAAGCTAGAATTATGTGTGTATCGGACCTGAACCGCAACATTTTCCAGACTTTTCCAGACATTTCTTTCAAATTCCCAAACTATTCAAGACCTGGAAATGATCAAATTCATTTTTAACACTTTTCCAGACTTTTCAGACCTGCGTAGGAACCCTGCAAATCTGAGAATATTTTTATTGTTAGATATGATTTTGTCCAGAATCCCATGACTGTCTGTATTGCAGGTAGAGAAATAACAGATAAAATATGATCAAAACAGTCATTCTGCTACATTCTCTAATTGTGTTAACTTCCTGGAAATGAAATAATGCTGAGGTTTAACAGTTCATCAATTTTCTGGGGATGCCCTAGAACCCCCTCAAGGACCCACTGGTGGTCCACGGACCCCACGTTGAGAACCACTGCCCTAGATAGATACACAAGTTGACTGCTTTTCACTACTGCCCTTGAGCAAGGCACTGAAGCCCCAGCTGCTCAGAGTCTCCAGTGTCAGACTGTGGCTGCACTGTGAATGTGTTGAACGGTATGAATGTGAAGCAGGGCGTCGCTGCGAACAGAGCATGGAGTCAATAAAGTTTTAAAAAATTCATCATATTATAATATCAAACAGGCTGAAACGGTTCAGATGTGTCAAAAACCATGTGAGGATTCAGTGAGTGTTGTAGAAATGTGTTAAACCTCCAACTGCCCATGTTTATGGAAGAGCTGCAGGCGAGACTTCCTCTCATCCATAAAACAGATATCCACGCACACACACACACACACACACACACACACACACACACACACACACACACACTGACTTTTATATTCTCCCTTTCCTTTTGTCTCTGACATACCTGTGCTCTCTCTCTCTCTCTCTCTCTCTCTCTCTCTCTCTTGCTCCCTCTGATGCACCAAAAAATTAATAAAATGAGCACGAACTCTGAATCTCAGCCTCCATGTTGCTGACAGGGATAAAGTCCAGATCCGGTTCCTCCTCCATGATTCAGGATTCTGGTCCAACAGCAGGAACCGGACCGGACATTTTCACCTGTTGGTCACATGGAAAGGTTAGCTAACGCTTCAGTTTAGCAGCTAAAACAGTTTGGTTAAAGGATAACTTTGGTGATTTTGTCCCTATATATAATGAGTCTCTTCATCCCTGTAGTACTTGGGCCCACAGACAATACTGGCTCCAGTCAGCTGTCAGTTGTTTGTCAGAATATCTCCAAAACATCCAATCGTCTTCTACCGAACTCTACTGTTTACGATCTGACCCGACCGTCCAGAACCAGATCACTCCGCCAGGAACCGCCTTTCACCCCACAGCGGTCTGTGCTGCGGCAGAGAAAAATAGTTCTGTGATTTCCTGATTAGTGAAAGTTGCGTAACGGAGGAACTGAGTCTGTTTCCTCTCGACTCTGTGGAGACACAGACGGCTTTTCTGGAGATATTCTGACAAACAGTTTGGACTCTGTTGCAGCAAGAGCAGAGCCGGCCCAAGCCTTTATGGGGCCCTAAGCAGAATTTGATTTGGGGGCCCCCCACCGCCTCACCGCCGCCAATACTATTTACTATTGTCAATGATTGATCATTCGCACACCTACTGTAAATATAACACACCCATTATCAATTGTATTAGTTGTAGCTGTGTTGCTTACATCATACCAATGTCAGTCTGGCATGTTTTTACCCTTCTATGGTTTTTAATCTTAAAAGGTACCAAACTCACAAGAGTGGTCTGGTGTTAATTTGCACTTTAATATTCAAAGTGATACAGTACTAAGTGGCATACTGAACGTGGTGTACTGAAAAGTAACAAAATAAACCAGCAGACATTGCCTAAATGGTCTGTTATTCTTTTTTTCTTTTAGGTTTTGTTACCTTGCAGGGCTATATTTTTTTTAAACAGGGAAATTAGTTTGGTTGTACTGTTCAGTAACTTGCAAAATAGTCTTAAAAACCAACATGAAAAAGAATCCGTGGATCTTGATCCTGCCTGAAAAAAATCGTGATATGATATTTTTGCCATATCACCCAGACGCCAGCTGTAATGCAAACATACCTTTATCTCTCTGTTTTTTCTCATCCTCTGCTCCAGAAGGATAAGTCCTTTTTTGCAACATTACTTTTTTGCTGCATCGACGCAGAGGACTGTAACCTGCTTGCATCAAAAGTGCACACTGTGCATGAACGTGACACCAGCTCTGTCAGAGGCAGCGGGAATTGATTAAACCAGTAATATTAGCTAGCCTGCCCGTTAACATAATATTGCATTTTTGTATGATTACCATTGACATAATATAATATATAACAAAAAAAACAAACATTTCAAGCGCTCTTGGGGGCTCTAAGCAGGCGGGAGCCCTAAGCAGCCGCTTAGGTCGCTTAGGCCTTGAGCAAGAGGCAGCAGAGCTGCTTCGACAGCTGACTGGAGACAAGACTGTCTGTGGATCCAACAACTACAGGGAGGAAGAGAGGAATTATATATAGGAACAAAATTGCTGAACTTATCCTTTAAAGCAGTGGTTCTCAACGTTGGGTCCAGGGACCACCAGTGGTCCTTGAGGGGGTTCCAGGGGGTCCCCAGCAAACTGATGAATTGTTAAACTTCAGCATTTTCATTTACAAGAAGTTAACACAATTTGAGAATGTAGAAGAATGACTGTTTTGATCAGTTTCTCTGTTATCTCTCTACCTACAATACAGATAGTCATGGAATTCTGGACAAAATCATATCTGACAATAAAAATATTGTCAGATTTGGGTCCGAGAGACAAAATCTCATCAAATGGGGGCTCGTGGTTCTAATGTGGACTAAATTATGGGTCCTTGATATGAAAAAGGTTGAGAATCACTGCTTTAAAGGTCCATATGGTGTAAAGCAGGACTCCCCTTCCCTCTGTGATGATAAAGGAGTTGGATGGTCTATCTAAACATGGTGAAAGTATCAAAACTAAATCCACACAATCCATATTAGTGCAGCGAGCCTCTAAACGAGCCGTTTGGACTTCCGTAACTTTGTGGCGTCACAAAGGTTCGCTCATTATCATTTTTGTAAGAAATAATAGACTAACAAAGTGTTTTTTTCAAAGCGGTTGAGCGGTTGTCATTGTTTATTACCGGAGAGTTTTCCCTACCTGTAGCCGCCGGGCCGCGGAGTCTCTCGTTTCACTCTGGAAACGGTTAGCCAATCGGAAAACAGAGGGGTCGTTAATATTAATGAGCCTTAAAGACACAGCGACAGAAACAGCCTGTTCTTGGTAAGGCTCAGAGAGATGCTGGAAAATGAACGTGGAGAAATGGATTGAGAGTGTTTTTGGTTCATGACACCACACACACAGCTTTGAATGGAGCTCAAGACACAAAATAAAACTCTGGACAGTGAATATGAGAATATGGAGCTTTAAGGCTAGCTTCAGGCACAGAGCGAGTTGTTTAGTTGTTGAGTCCAGGCTGGATGCTCATACAGATCGTCTTTTCTTTCTCTTCCTCTCTCTCACACTCAAACACTCCCTCATGGATATTTATATGGGCAAGCATATAAATACATTTACACATACACACACACACACACACACACACTTTCTCTCTTTCTCTGTCACACATGAATACACACTTGCATTTTCTCTCTCATACATACACATCTTTCTCCTCTCTCTTCCCATCGCTATCTCTCTCACACTCTCACACACACACACACACACACACACTTTCTGCCTCTCTCTCTCTCCACTCTCTCTTATGAACACACACACACACACACACACACACACTCTCTCTCTTTTTCTCATGCAGACACACACTATCTCTCCCTCTCTCCTTAATTTACTATGACCTTTAGATGTAATGTGACCAGAAAGATACAGAATCTCTGCATGTGAGTCTAAACTGTACATATCTACGCCCGTCTGTGTGTGTGTGTGTGTGTGTGTGTGTGTGTGTGTGTGTCATAATAACACAGATTTTATTCATAACACACTTTTCATTCACAGCAAATCAAGTTCTACAAGGGAAAGACCAAAGCAGGAACAGGAAGCAAAAGTTGATTCATACATGGCTGAAGGTTTACAAGGCAGAAGCTGCTGATTTGTAAAAGCCTCACATACACTCACACACACACACACAGACACACACACACACACACACACACACACACACACACACACACACACACACACACACACACGTCTTCCTCCTAGGCGGGACGTGCTCCAGACTCTCTCCTTGATCGTTAGACATCATTACCATCTTCACTAGGTCACCTCAGGAGACTCACACACACACACACACAACATACAACACACATAGAAGACACACACACACACACACACACACACACACACAACACACATAGAAGACACACACACACACACAGGATTCTCATTCATTATACAGCTGTTGTGTTCTGATTGATCGGGGCTCCCAGGGATTTGCAAGGCTACCACAACCCCCAACACACACACACACACACACACACACACACAGGGGAAATCCCTCCACCATCCTCCCCCGACACACACACACACACACACACACACATATACTGATGTGTTCATAAACATGCATATATAGAGAAATTCAGGAGCACTCCTCCCCCATCCTATCTCTCTCTCTCTCTTTGTCACACACACACACACACACACACACACACACACACACACACACACACACACAGACAGACATACATGTACATTCTCATACAGAACATACACAAACTGACAGGTACACTCGGGCACATTCTAATATACATACACACACGCAAAACATCTGTAACCAATCAGAATCAGAAACAGTAGACAATATAAGTCACTCTGTGTATTCTGCCATACAGTTGTGTGAGTTGGTATAATTTTGACTGATATCAAATCTAAACTCTAGTCATGACATTTAAATTGGTGGCATTTTCCTATAAATAAATGTCCGCTCTGCTCCTCTCTCTCTCTCTCTCTCTCTCTAACTCAACACTGATCCAGAAGAAGAAGAAGAACTGGGTAGTTAGCATGAGCAGTGATAGCCACCATGACTGAACAGACAAAGAAAAGAAAAACTCTAATTGCATCAACAGAAAATCCAAGCTCCGCCCCCCACACTGTTTGATTGACAGGTGATCTGTAGGAAGAGCAGTGAACAAACACCACACTAAATCAAACAAAACATGAAACTCAAGGATTACCACTTTAACTTTTAAAGGTGCTACATGTAGCACTTTGACATCAATAAATCATTAACACATTAGTTTTGAAACATTAGTATAATTACCGTAAACAAACCAGTCCATCAGTGGTCAGCCTGTCAGCCTCTACCAGCCTCTACTCTGCATCCTCCATTGTTTCTCCACCTGGTGGATCTGGAGGGAAATCTGCTGGATCGCTTTACGGCACAAAACAGGAAGAGGTTCTGTTCTTCCAGAGCAAACGGAGCTAAAGCTGAGAGAGTTTCTGGCAGCAGATGGTGGAAGGAGGGAAAGGAAGATGGAGAAATCACTTCCAACATGTTGATCCTCTTCAGGGAGGGGGAGAGGGAGGGGGGGCAGGAGGCAACGGGGCTGATGGGAAGTGTAGTCTTAATGTGGAGAAACACTAGAACTAACACTACTACTGCTGTGAGATAGAGGAGAACAATCCTCTCCTCTCCAACATTCTCATTTGTTTACGGTAATTTGACAATGATAGATTCATGGATAAAAAGCTGTGTGTTGCACCTTTAACTTAATAAGGTAGTTACTGCTGTTTGGATGCAAGATGAAGGTTGTTGCTGCTCTCTCTCTCTCCCTCTCCCTCTCTCTCTCTCTTTCCCTCTCTCTCTCTCTCTCTCTGTCTGTCTCTCATCTCACCCTCACACACATTTTCTCCCTGCCACAGACACACACACACACACACATTGACTTGTACTCGCTCTCTACCTTTGCATTTCCTCTACTTCCTCCCTGTCTTGTACACACACACACACACATTGACTTGTACTCGCTCTCTACCTTTGCCTTTCCTCTACTTCCTCCCTGTCATGTACACACACACACACACACACACACACACACACAGACACACAGACACACACACACAGCCAAGGGCTACGCTCACAGATGGTCCCCTCTCCCCTAGCAACAGTTACCGTCTCATCATGCCATATTGTCTCAAGACACACACACACACAATCACACACACACACACACACACACACACACACACACACAGAGTGAATGCCCCCTCTAACCTTGGCTGTGTATGAGACGGCGTCACTATCAGTGTGTGTGTGTGTGGGTGTGGGTGTATGTGTGTGTGTGTGTGTGTGGGTGTATGTGTGTGTGTGTGTGTGTGTGTGTGTGATTAATGAGGTCTGTAATGGATTCTGATGACCTCATGAGATTTGAGGAGGAGAGGATAAGCACTCGGCAATACACACACACACACACACACACACACACACACACACACACACACACACACACACACACACACACACACACACACACACACACACATACAGGTAGCAGAACAGTAAATTAATTGGAAATTTGCTCCAGTTTTCCTCAGTTGTGATTTTCTCGGTCAGGTTTCTCCTCTGCCTGAAAAAACATTTCAGCTCACGGTGTTTTCATGTTCCGAGTCTTCAAGATCAATAAAGAATAAAAATTATAGATTCTGAATTCGGTTTAATTAACAAAAATATAATTTATACACAATAGAAAACAATATCCAGATGCTGCTCCATGTTGTTCTGTTCTGATGGTTTCTATTTATAGTATCGTACAGATTTTGTTTCGATGCTGTTTGTTCTGTTTTCCCTCATTCTATTCTGTTCTGTTCTATTCTGTTCCATTGTGTTCTAATCCATTCTATTCTATTCTATGCTATTCAGTTCCATTGTGTTTTAATCCAGTCTATTCTAATATATCTATTCTAATCCAATCTATTCTATTCTACTCTATGCTATTCAGTTCTATTGTGTTCTAATCCAGTCTATTCTAATATATCTATTCTAATCCAATCTATTCTATTCTACTCTATGCTATTCTATTCTATGCTATTCAGTTCTATTGTGTTCTAATCCATTCTATTCTATTCTATGTTATTCAGTTCGATTGTGTTTTAATCCAGTCTATTCTAATATATCTATTCTATTCTACTCTATGCTATTCTATTCTATGCTATTCAGTTCTATTGTGTTCTAATCCAGTCTATTCTAATATATCTATTCTAATCCAATCTATTCTATTCTATGCTATTCAGTTCCATTGTGTTCTATTCCAGTCTATTATACTATATCTATTCTAATCCAATCTATTCTGTTCTATTCTACTCTATTCTATGCTATTCTATTATATGCTATTCAGTTCCATTGTATTCTAATCCAGTCTATTCTAATATATCTATTCTAATCCAATCTATTCTATTATGTTCTATTCTACTCTATTCTATTCAGTTCCACTGCATTCTACTGAAGTCTATTTTAATCCAATCCATTGTATTCTATTCAGTTCTATTCAGTTCCATTGTATATTAATAGTGAGAGAGAGGGATAATGTAATAACTGGTCACTGTGTAATAAACTGTCTGTGTAAATGAGTCAGAAATGTAACGACATGTAATACATTTTTACATTTACCAGAAAGTAATACATTCTAAGTGATGCAACTGTTTTTAGTTATCACATTACAAGGCTGAAGATGTTATTACATTATCTGGCAATCTGTTGCATCATGCTGCTGTCGCCTGAAAACCTCGTGACTCCAGTCTGAGCTCAGGTCAGCTGAAGGATGACAGGCGGCGCTGTGACCGGAGAACAGGCTCTGAGCTGTCGGGTTAGAAACTCTCACTGCCATCTTACTGTCATCAGCTAAAACCAGGCTGTGTTTCTCTACTGGAAAGTGTGGAGATAGGAGGTTTTCTCCCGGCAGTGACCATAAACAGGTTTTATTCCATTTTCAACTCATTTGGAAGGAAATCCTATTACGTTCTGACAAGTTGTTACATCATCCAGCAGTTATTACATTATCAGTTGTTAGAGGGAGAGAGAGAGATTCCAGATGAACCTGAAGGAAAGACAGTGGTGTCACATCAGACGTGATTAGGCGAACAGTTCACTTCCAGTCATTCATTGTCTGTGAGATGCAAGCAACCGTGTGCGCACTACATGATGGGATAGGTGGCGACGCAAACCAGGCCCGATGATACACGATGATAAAGCTGATGTAATAATATGCAAATGAGCAGGATGGTTGCAGAGAAAGAACCATGAAAACAACTGGAGAAGGAAACCCTCCGCTGCTGAAGACACATCCTTTATGATCGGGCCCTGAAACACTTCAGCTGCTAACTTCAGCTTCCAGCCTCACTGTGCCATCACATGCACACAGCTGTAGCCGCTCCATAGCTCACTAGAGCAGTGGTTCTCAACATGGGGTCCGGGGACCCACAGGGGTCCTTGACGGGGTTCCAGGGGGTCCCCAGAAAATTGATGAACTGTTAAACTTCAGCATTATTATATTTACTAGAAGTTGATCATAGTTTCACTGTTATCTCTCTGCCCACAATACAGATAGTCATGGGATTCTGGACAAAATCATATCTGACAATAAAAATATTCTCAGATTTGAAAATCTAGAGACAAAATCTCATCAAATGGGGGTCCGTTGCCCTAATGTGAACTAAATTAGGGTCCTTGATATGAAAAAGGTTGAGATTCACTGCACTAGATTAAAGCTCAATATCAAGATTACATTTTCCATATGTATGCTCATGGATACAATGAAATGAAGAACATTATAAAATGAAAGGTTTCCATTTTTGAAAGATTTTGCTTCCTAAATCTCATCAGTCAATATTTCAAAATCACAGATGATTCTATGATCAAAAAGAGAAGTGTTTGGTGAGTAAAGGCCTGCAGGGCTAGAAATGGACTTCACTTTAACAGCAGCCTTCATTCTGTAGGGGTTTCATAGCTGCGGTTACATGAGACATTTTTTTTTCATTCTGAATGAAATCATTCCGAAGGAAGATTGCCACGCAAGTGTTTACATGAGAGCTAAATATAACGATCACATTGAGATGTGTGTTTACATGCTCCACAGTATGGAATCAGAATAAAAGTTTCTGCACTCTAACATGGGTTTACGTTTTTAAAAGATGGAGCTGCGTCGGTTATTTCCTTACTGCTGTTCTTTCTGATGAAGCAACAGTTTTATCAAAACATACGACTCCGTAAGTGTCAGAAAAAGACGTTTTTATTTTCACCGCTGTAAACCGAAACTGGCCCAGAGAGGCGGAGTCAGGACTTGATATAAAAACGGGCTGCACCGCCCACATCAAGCCCGAGCGCCCCGGGGTTAATAACAAGCACATCCATTCCAATCCTCCTGGAAAAAAAGGGAAACATAATTGACGTTACTTAACGTTAAATGCGCGAGCGTGTGCAGAAAGAGGCGAGATAAAGAAAGTGATCAGAATGAGTGTTTACATGACGAAATTTTATCCATCGACCGGATTATGAAAGAGTTAAACCAGCCCTCTAAAACAGAAAGAAATTTAATTTGGATCGGGACAGTTTATTCTGAATGAGGCGTTTATATGAGGCATTTTTATTCTGACTGGGCTGCTATTCTGATTAAGAGGCTCCATGTAAACGCAGCTACTGTTTTCAAACAGATTTTATCAGATGTTTGTCCTCAAAACACACCGAGTGAAACGCCCCTAGCTGATGACTTCTGACAGAGCGTTTCTGCCTGAGCTCAGCCTGCCGGTCTGGTCTGATCCAGACTTCAGGAGCAGAGTGTGCAGCAGGTGGAGCTTGATCGTCTCACAGGAGCTAAACGCTTGTTGGAAGCAAAGAAAATCGCAGCTTTTGAAGTGGAAATCAAACAGCAGGAATCAAACCGGACAAATCAAACGGTAGCGCGGGTCCCTCAGGGCTTGCCGTAGCTGTAGAGGACTGATGTGTGTGTGTGTGTGTGTGTGTGTGTGTGTGTGTGTGTTCAGAGGGATGTGGGAGTGTGTTGAAGCTGGCAGATGTAGAGGCTTAATTTGTTTCATTCGATTTTCTCACTGGCCGGCCGTCAGGAGGACCTGGTTTACATCCAACACACACATATATACACACACACTCACACACACACACACACACACACACACACACACACACACGCACACACACACACACACACACACAGATATAGTATACGCCCAACTTTCCTTCCACACACAAATGCACACACAATACATGCTCACTTGCACCGCCTCACACATCATGTACACACACACACTCACACACACACACACACACGCAAATACACACACACACACACACACACCCATAAATGTATGCTTGGATACATGCCTTTCTCTTCTCCCTTTTCTCTCTCTTTCTCTCCCTTTCCATTGCTCTCCCCTCCTCTCTCTCTCTCTCTCTCTCTCCGTCTCAGTCTCCTTCTCTCCTCAGTCAGGCTGTCAGATTTGTCTCAATGGGATGCTGTTGCCGCGGCAACCGGGGTCATTAGGGAAGCCATATTTATGCTTTCTCACACTGGTGCTGGCAGGGCCGCTGTAATGAGCACGCACACACACACACACACACACGCGCACACACACACACACACACACACACACATATATTCAACCATACACATGTATTCAACTACATATACTGTCACACAGCGATGCGCACACACACACACACACACACACACAGATCAGATGTATAATACATGCAGGGAATCCCACCAGCTGCATCCATAAACGTCTTTGCTTAGATGCAGGCATCATTATTGTGTGAAAGGGAGAGAGAGAGAGACAGAGAGAGAGAGAGAGAGAGACAGAGAGAGAGAGAGAGAGAGACAGAGAGAGAGAGAGAGAGAGAGAGAGAGAGAGAGAGAGAGAGAGATGAAAGACAGACTGACATATGCATCATTAGACAAAACATTAGCACAACAGAACGGAGCATTAGCATTCAGCTCTTTAAGGAATTAAAACCCTGGACTGACATCAACTGTCGCCTCAAAACCGTGAAATTCCAGTTTTCATTTTAGTTCAACATAAAGTTTACATCTTCCTCTGGCCCTGATGTGTGTTGTTCTCTGTCTTGAGGGAAAGGAAGGGAGGGGGGAGGGGGAGGGGGAGGGGGGGCAGGGAGCAACAGGGCTTATGGGAAATGTAGTCTTAATGTGGAGAAACACCAGAACTAACAAAACTACTGCTGTGAGATAGAGGAGAACAATCATCATGGACTCATTGGTTTACAGTCATTAGACCAAGGTATTACAATTAATTTGACAATGATTATTGATGTTTAAAAATGCGACACGCAGCATCTTTAAGACTTTTTCTGAATCATAATATTTCAAATAAATTGGACAAGGCAAGTGCGTTCACTGACAGTGAGAGATACTGAGAGAATGTGGGAAACAACGAAATCAAGATGGCAGGCTAAGAAACAAAGCTGTCGTAGAAAACAACAGAACACAACATGGCGGATAACAGCAGATCTGACACGGCTTGATATGTTGGAGGAGCAGCTGTAGAAAACTTTGAATGTCAGACAGGATCAGAAGTTCACACTGCAGCTGGAAGTGTCCCAGTTCAGATCTTTCCTCCATGTGACTCAGATCTGATGTTTTCTAATCAGCGTGAACAGAATGGAGTCGCAGCTTTTCAGTTCCCATCTGGACCTCATGGATCTGAGCTGCAGAATCAGATCCTGAGACTCGCAGCCGACTTGTTACCTTGCGAGGCAGCTGGATTCCATCTCGCCAGGCTTCAAGTTCTGCGTTTGTGGCCGAACCACAGTGGTGCGGACCTGGGTTTCCGTTATCCGGTAATTACCGTTTTTTTTACCGGGAAAATCTGTTGAAGTCCGACATATTTAAATCTCTCCGGTCATAATGTCCGGTGAAAATAATTCCCTCTAAGCACAATTATTGGAACATTGTGCTCCTTGTTTTACTGAGACTGAGTTACAGCAACAGGTTGAGTTCTGCTCCCAGTCTGTCTCCAGACCTGCTCCCAGTCTGTCTCCAGACCTGCTCCATAAGTCTCTTTCAGTAAAGTAATAATAAATATTGCACTACGTGAGTTGATTTAAGTGACATGAGACACAACTGGGGAGGATTTACTAAATTGTTTTGAATATAGCGTAATGTATTAACCAATCAAGGGCGATGTGTGTGTGTGTCGGGTGAAGGTCAGATGCCTTTGAGGTTTATTTTCATGACTTTTTGCTGGGCTGAGCTTTTTACATATTTACTGTGTTGTTTTTCTTGGTTGTCGGTTGCGTATTTAACAATTGGCAATGTGTGATGATGGTTAATGGGACGTTGCGTAATGGTGAGAGGGACACGTAGTTTTTGGCATTTGGCATTGCGTAATGGTGAAAGCATTTGGCAATTTGGCAACAAAATACATGTCAGGAACGAAGTAAAGTGCAAATTTTCATAGTAGATAATCCTATTTTTCTATTTTGCATGGTAAGGTTGTGTGTGTGTGTTTGAGAGAGATAGCGTTATGCACGTGAGTCTATTGACGGGACTTATTTTATTTGGAATATAATGTATAAGCAAAAGTAGCCTACTTTTCAATAAACAATATTATAAATCTAAATGCCTTGATGATGTCATTCTTTATATAGCCTGTCTTTAAGCTCAATAAACACAGATAATTTTGACCGGAATTTCTCCCATTTGTCCGGGACATTGAAATCTTCCGGAAACCCTGGTTCAGACCAATCAGCGTCCTATGAGGGCAGCTGGGGGCGGGGCTTAGGTGTGACGACAGCGAGGAGTGACTGTTCGCTCACAACAATGGCGGCTCCTAAAGAGGCTAGCGTAGATGCTGCTATAACATCAGTTATTTCTGAACTGGAGAGTATTTCTTCATTGAAAGAAGACTGCAAAGAATCGTCTACCGACATGCTGACTACACAGTCTGTTGTTGTCTTTCCTCTTCGGCGCTGTCCTACTATGTCATATGGTTCGTTGATCTGATTGGTTGAAGTTAGCCTCTGATAGACAGATGGTTCATCCAATCACCTGCCAAGTATTTTTTGAACGTGCCTGACCTTTTCCAAACAGTTTCCAAGGACGACTTCCCAGATGGTTCTAACCATCTGGTGCGTCAGCTTAGCCGACTTAAGCACATTTTACACTTTAATGAAAATAGCGTCTCTGTACATAAACTGACACTTTTTAATGCTTATTTGGGGTTGAAAAAGTGTCTCTTCCCGCTGCGCTCCTCCAGCTGTGTGGCGTCCATGTTTGTTTTTACCGGTGATTGTCACGTCTGCTTCCTGTTCCTCTGTTCTTCTATGTTTCTTTTTGGTGCGATATGATTTTTTTTTTTTTTTAAACACTGCCATCCTGTGTTCGGGATTGCAACAACATGCTACACACACATCTACAGAAGCCGAGAACGGCCGTGCTAATTATTTTGTTTTCTCAAGATAACAAAGCTTGTTTTCTCGAGATAACGGGTTAATTTCTCTTGTTATCTTGAGAAAACAAGACACAATGCAATTTCTGCATGTGTTAGACCTGGATTGAAGTACAGTCTGATCAATAATAGGTAGCCTACTCCTTGAACTGACATTTTCAGCTTAAATCAGTTGCTACAGTTGTCAAGACGCCATCTATGCATGCTGGCATGGCACTCCTGATCTCTGATAAGTAATAAGAGGAAACAACATTTTGTTTTCTCGTGATAACGGGTTGATTATCTCGTTTTCTCGAGATCACAAGATAATTAACTCGTGATCTCGAGATAACGGCGTTAAAAAAAAGTATAAAAGTATAAAAACTTTAATGTAAGCGCCGCCGCGTTCTTTACATTCGTGCTTTACATTGCGTTCGACTATAAAATGCGCTTTATATTTGAACGCTCGAATTGGAACTTGTCAGCGTTGCCATGACAACAAGTTAATTTTTTTACGTCATCGTAATGACACAGCTGTCATTCCCGCAGTCCAGTCAAAACAAAGAAGGCTCACACTGTAACCGACGTGCGTTTCAAACAGCAACAGATGTGGCGTCTCTTCCTGTCGCTCCTCTGCCACGTGTCTTTTCCACATCGCTGTCGGTTCAGAGTATTATGGGATACGGGTTACATCCTACAATAGATGATATGAGCAGCGATTCATGAATTGAGCCTCAGAGAGTAAATGGATTCAATAAGTGCATGTCAGACAAAGGGAAAGAGTGAGAGAAACAGGGAGAGAAAGAAAACGCGAGTAAATCCATTCACCGAGATCGCAACGTTCCGATATCATTTGCATATTATTCTTTAAGGAATCACGGTATTTCGCAGCCGTCGACAACACACACAACACATTAGCTCTAATGAGATCTCAGCTCATTAGGCTTGTCAGCAGCAGCAGAAGAAAGCAAGCAAGACTCCCGGGAGAAAATCATATTTGCTGCCGTGCTGGTTTGTATTCAGCCGTGGCTCTTTAAAGCTCACAGGGTGGCAGCATGGCAGGAGCCCCGCTGGTCACATGCTCTCTCTCTCCCTCTGTGTACCTCCTGCTGCACCATACTGCTCCATCTGCATGAGAGAGGGTTTGGGAAGCGCCGCATACTGAGTCTCGACAAAGTCTCGTTCCCCCGTAAAGTCACAAAGGAAACGGCGTGTTGAGAGGCACATCTCGCTTCCCTTAACGCGACGGCTTGCTGAGCTGTACACAGGGGGACGGAGTTGATAAAAGAAAACGAGTGTTTAGGCTTCCAAAAGATGAAAAGCAAAAAAAAAAAAAAGGTTTGGGTTAAAGGGTAAGGCTTTATTTCTTACCGTCAACAAATCCTGTGAAAATAACAAAATCAGCAATTGTCTCGTCCATGTAGCCGGTGCCCAATAAAGCCATAGAACTCCATTGTATTAAAAAAAAACTATTAAAAACACGTCAAAGAGCCACAACTTAATAAGCCGGCCGTAAACACTTTGCGATCTCAGGAAAGTAGTTCCGTAGCACAGAAAACAGTCCCCCGGCGTAATGAAGAATTTGTTCCCATTTGAATTTGATTTGGTAATAACTACAACAGCCTGACTTTACGTGGTAACAGTTCAAATATAAACTATGTCTCTGTGAGCTGGATTTAAAGGTTTTTAGCTTACAGTTGGAGCCAATGACTTCCGGGTTGACGGCTAAAAACAGTACGTGGGAAGTGGGAAAGTAACGGGAGCAGAGCAAACGCATTGTTGATTTTGTTATTTTAATACGATTTGGGTTTTTTTTTATAAACTTTATTTTCAGATTTTCAGACATACAAAAATACAACAACAACAAACAGATTAACAAAATGATGGAGACAGGACCTAAGAAATGTATGTGGAAGAAGACAGGACCAAAATACAAGGTCCTCCGAAATGAAAGAAAAATAATGTACAGCCTTTATCGTAAAGATAGCAAAAAAAAAAAATACTTCCAGTAAGTGCCATATGTTGTTACCACCTTTAAGTCATAGTACAATCACAGTATCATAAAATCATGACTGTGGTCATGCAAAGGATAGGTTTTCTACAAACTCCATAAAGGGGCGCCATACCAGGTTAATGTTTTTGTGAGATCCATGCATGGTGTACCTCAGCTTCTCAAGGTTAACATAACTTCCTTCACCCACTGTAAGAAAGATGGAGGTTTTTTGACTTCCAACCAAAAAGAATAAGACGACGAGCCAAGAGCGAGGCAAAAGCAGTTGCATTTGCTTGATGAGTGGTGACCCTGTTTTCCAAAGGACATGCACCAACAATATTCATAGGATTTGTTGATGGTAAGAAATGCATTAAAAAACACCAGCGTTATCCTTTAAGACCATGAGGATGACATCAGAGCTGCTGCCATTGATAAGAATGGCCACGCCTACAAAGTTTGACACAATTGCTTAATCCTTACTTCTCCTTTATCCTTAATTACTATGAACAACACAAATCAACATTTTCTGTTGCCTTGTCTGTGTTGTAATAATTGATGTGAAATATATATGGTGTAAATAATTTGTCGTTTCCTTTTCACGGTTGTCAAACAACAGCAGGATCATTAAAATGTTTTTTCTTTTAGTCTCAAAATGCAACCTGACTCCTCACTTCAACGGAAGTTTACAAGCTTTTTTTTTTTTTTTGCATTTTGTGACTTCCAGGTAATTCTGATCATGCAGCTGGTTAACAGACGTGAAAAGGTTTTTCAGCAATTAACAACACCAAATACATTTCACATCAATTATTAGAA
Source organism: Centroberyx affinis (assembly GCF_046629955.1). Classification (NCBI taxonomy): domain Eukaryota; kingdom Metazoa; phylum Chordata; class Actinopteri; order Beryciformes; family Berycidae; genus Centroberyx; species Centroberyx affinis. Next base: position 25,739 of record NW_027281267.1, read on the forward strand.
CACAGAAAAAACAACCACAGAAAATGTCGATTTTTTTGTTTTGCCCATAGAAAATGAATAGGGTTTTGCCTTCTTCCTGTTCCTCCCACCATTACTCACTATCTCACTATTACCTGATATTGTGAGAGAGGGAAAATCAGCTAAATGTCAGTTCAGCATCCTCTCCAGTCCTCTCACTCTTCCCTAGTTATGTAGCGAGAAGAATCAGGATGCAATATGAGATGTAAAACATGTGACTACTATCACACATTGTGAAAAATTACTGAATGATTAACACTGTAGAAATGTTTGATGGTTATTGTTGTGTTGTCTGCTTTTGGACAATAAAGCGCTGGAGTGTATTGGATTGAAGTGAGAGAGAGAGAGAGAGAGAGAGAGAGAGAGAGAGAGAAATATGATCTCCAACAACAACAATTTGCATGAGAATGAGTCTTTAAGAAACGCTGTCAAACCCCATTATCCCCGCCGGCCGGTCACATCATTAGATATAACTAAACAAACCCGGGGGGGGGGAAACGCTGATATGGATTAGTATTCCGTTTGGTTCGCACTTATGAATCTTAAAAACACAGCAGGGAGGCAGTAGATATGTGTGTTAGCGTTCTGCTTCTGATGCAGTTTGAATCTTAACTCAGAGCGCCGCAACATGATTTACTACACCGTGTTTTTTTTTTAATGCGGATATGAATCTCACAAACAGAAATATATGAAGTGTTACGTTCCAAAATAAGATATTCACCACCAATAATAGTTGGCAAACCTGTTATGTACTTTCTATCTTTTTAGGCATTGAACCCAAAAAGGTTCTTGATTTAAAAAAAATAATAAATTCAAAAATCTTGAATATGTGGATGACAAAAAAGTCAGGCAGAACCTTATATCTTTAAGCTCACAAACTAGCACTAAATTAATACATTTTAGATTTTTTTTTAAAGTAGGCAAGTTAACAAAATGATCACACTTTTACAGAATAGATCCTCTAGATTTTAATGACTTTTCAAAATGTATATACAGTATATAGTGTTTTGGAATAGAAATCTTAACATCATCACCTCAGATCTCCAAAATGTCAACTGTCAACTAATAAAAGCAGCCTCCATTTCAGCTTCACCACCATGCAGCTTGGAGTTTATCCAGTGGGTTTTGAAAGGGTTTTAATAAGTCCAGAAATCCTTTAATTTAAGTTAAAACATGAAAATCACCAACATTGGAGTTACAAGGTTTTCACATGACAGCAATATGGATTAGTATTCTGCTTTTATCTAGTTATTAATTTTTAAAAACACATGCCACTTGTAATGACAGTTGGACTGTAGGTTTGTGTCTCCCCAGTGACTCCCCAGACAGACTGTGAGGGGAAAGTGGATGAAAGTGGAACGCTCTCTTCCTCCCCAGCAGCTGCTGCAGAGCGGCTCTTGGGCATTTAAGACGTTTAAACTCCATCTGCTGCAGTACAACCAACATGATCTCAGGAAAAGTTGTGAAATGAGCATGAACTCTGAAACTCAGATTCACCTGCTGTGGACACGAATTATGTGAAAATTATGTTCCTCCACCACAAAAAAAACAACAAAAAAACACAGATTGGACACGACATTTTCAGCTAAAGGTTGGCTAATGGTTAAGTTTACGCAACTAAAACAACTTGGTTAAAGAGATAGTTCACCCAAAAATTTAAATTCGGTCATTATCTACTCATCCTCTTGCCAGTACAAAATCAGATGAGTGTTTTTTCTTCATACAGCTCACCAGCAGTTCTCCAGGCTCTCTGCTGGAGAAGCTTTCTTCCACACAATTGCAGTAGATGGAGTCCAGTCCTTTAGGCTTCAAAAAGGGTAAAAGATGTCTTCCTCCATTGTATTTAGGGTGAACTATCCCTTTAAAGTTTGGGTTAAGGTTAGGTTAGACAACTAAAACAACTTGGTTAAGGTTAGTGAAAGGCTTTGGTCATTTAAAGTCGAGATGAAATGAAAAATGCATTTTTAACCCTTTTAGATCACATCCCCGGTCATATTGTGCACCTATTTAACAATATATGCCAAAAAAAATACAAAAAATCAATTTCTTTGTATTCTTATATCAAAATCCAATCTTCCTGTAAAACAAAATATGCCGTGTGCTTACGTAAGCATGAACCAACCAATTTCAACCAATAATATCATGACATCCACCCACAATCATTCTTCAGCCTGGTGTGTGTGGAGCCAACAGTCGCTGTAGCTCCGTTTCTCTCTGTAGCTCCGCATCGCGCTAAACTCTAAGCCCCGCCCACTGTTTAGCGGTCCAATCAAATGCGAAGGATTTGATTTAAATCCCTCTTGTAATTGTACACCGCTCAAATATTCCGTTTCACTGGGGAAATACGTCACAGTACAGAAGTTAAAGACGCTCTAACTTCTGTTTCAGTGGGACTTTAAACTTTCGCTAAAAATTAAAATTTTTACAAATTTCCTTCCTACAAGCTGGGAACTGAACTCTATCGCCATCAAAGTCAAACTCATCGTCCGTCCAGCACCCGACCACGACACCGTGAGGGGGCGATCGCACCGAGAAGCGCCGTTCAAAAACGCCTCGGCAGACCGCGTCGGGCAGAACAGCTCGGTGCTGGTTAAAGATCGCTAATATCAGCTGTTCATCTGTGATTTCCTCTGTCCCACCGTTCCTGCTACATCAAACGGCATCAAAACAGGAGGGAAAGCCCGCCTCCTGCTTGATTTGATTGGCTGCCCGGTCCAACTGTGACATTGACGAGCGGTGCGAAAGTTGAAAATATTTAAACTTTTATGCGTGCCTAAAAACAGCCAGAACAACGTGCCGTACCTTAGGGAAACAATGGTTTTGGTGGCGAAGTGTTTCTAGCTATGTTTCTCGGTGTGATCGCCCCCCCCTGACTCTGTGGTGTCGTCTAGTTTATTGTAGTGGGTATACTCAGAGATTTGTTTGCGTTAAGTCAAGAAACCTCTTGGATTAAGTCAGGAAACAGCAACCCTGTGTAATGTTAACTGTCGAGTCGGGGAAATGACCGTCAAGCACCTGTGTTGGTTGGTAGGTGAGGTCAGGTCTAGGTCCCGGGCCACGGCCAAACTCAAAGCCCCGCCTATATGGGAAGCCACCATGTTACGCGCACAGGGTTAATCTAACTATAAGGCAAGGAATCTGTCTGTCTGTCTGTCTGTGAGTGAGTGAGTGTGTGTGTGTGTGTGTGTGTGTCCTTCGCATATCTCGAGAACCGTTCGTCCGATCTACTCCACACTTGGCGGGTGTATTGCTGGGGACCCGAGGACGTGCCGTGTCGGATTTGGTGCAATTTGGACACGCGACATGTTCAATATTAATAAACTGTGATTGGAGGAGCTGCCTTCCCCTGCAAACCTTATTTTATTGCAGTTATACTCTACCTGGTATTTGCTAAACAAAATCACCGAAGTGAAGGTTCTGTCACAAAACTATATTGTTACGTATCCTTGCGTATTTTTAAGTGGGTATATGTAAATCCTGGAGCTTTCTTAGTGGGTATACGGCGTATACCTGCGTATCCCGTAGACTACACCACTGCCCTGACTGCCACTGAGCAATAAGTCAGCTGCTCAGTGTCACCAGTATCACACTGGTTGTACTGGGCCGCTCCCAGTGTGAATGTGTGTAACTGAAGGAATGTGAAGCAGAGCGTCGCCGGAAAACAGCATGGAGCTCAGTCTGCCTTCCTGGATGAATAAAGCCTCAGATAATAATAATAAAAAAATAATGCTTTTCATGCAGTTCTGAATCTTAAATCACATTATGGCGGTGATGTGTGTATAATATGAATCTGAATGCTGCTTTAGAGTGAGCGATAGGTTTTTAAAGCACGCCAGGATTTACATAATAGGCATATGACTGAGAATAAAACATGGGAGGATGAATGCATTTTGTAATATCCGCTGCTGTGTGGCGGCGCCCATCTTATTATACAGCACAAGGCTAATAACCTGCAATTTAAAGGATTTATGCATTTATATGTACATGCATTATTTCAGTTTGGTATCGCAAAACATAAAACGACAATCCCTGACAATCCCCCTAGGGCATCATGTCTGGAAATGTTTCTGAGTATCAGCAGCTGAATCTACAGAGGTAAATGGTGTTTAATATGGCAGCTTGATGGATAGATTGTACAGCCAGTGGAAAACTGCAGTCTTGCTGCATTTTTGCTCCGTCCCCAAGAGGAACTGTTTGGAGAACTCTGCTCTTTTGAACTGGCAGAAGCAGAGTTCTCTCTCTTCACTCACTTGGACGACAAACTCAACGCCTTTCAAAGTCTTGTTTGGTGAAATTCAACGACTCAGAACTGGCATATTCATGAGCTTGTCAAGTGAAGAAATCCTGGTGAAATCCCTCATGTTAAAGCTCTGTGTGATGACTTTTTTGTGGTAAAACATTCACTTTTAATATCTCCTAGTGTTGGACTTTGTGTTTCCAAACTCCAACAGCTGAGAAAACACTGGAGGAAACAGTAGAGTCGCATTTTACCCAACATCCAGGTACTACTAACTACCGCGGCCGTGTTAGCATCACAGCTACATATATTTGCCCGTTAGCTTTTGTGAGCAGTATTCTACAGCGGCAGACACAGAGTTTTATCCCGAGCATCTCACAGTGTTGTGAGTTTGATCCCAGCAGCCTGCAGAGTCCATTCCATTTTAGTCCTTTCGTGCCCACGAGATACAATTCGTTCCCTCGATCTCGTTAAACTGTGCAGTTTAGGAAAAAATACAACTTAAAAGGAACCTTTTAGGTATTGCAGATAGGCCTAGTAAGGATTTGGTTTGTTAATATCCATTGTCTGTTTACACTGAATAGGCAAATCCCCCAAATATTGCAACATATTTAGCCGCTTAACCTTCAGGCCATGTAAACACAATCAGGTGCTGCAACTCACCCAGGACAGGCCACATTTAAACATGATCACCAATATTTGCACTGACTCTTTATAAGCTGTGAAGAGTGCATGGATTATATATCGAGAGCACCATATCACTATTTCGAGGCACGTTTTCGCAATTTGTGAACGAATTGTATCTCGTGTATCAGTAAATCGTGGCCACGACATAAATGACTTTTCTCCCGATGGCCACTCCCGGGCTCCGTAGTGGAGCGTGTAAACACACACCATGCCAATCCTTTTATTGGTCGCTCATGTAAACACTTGCGGGGGGGGGGAATCTTCAATCAGAAAGACTTCATTCAGAAGTGACAAAACACGGCTCCTGTAACCGCAGAGAGAGAGAGAGAGAGAGAGAGAGAGAGAGAGAGAGAGAGAGAGAGAGCTGCTCACGGGAAGCTCGGCTGCTCAGGCTGTGAAGGGAGCAGCTCGGATCACTGCTGTGCTGCGGCAATCAAAGAGCGGCGAGAGAGACGTTTGTTTATATGGAAATGTTGAAAAGCAGATGAATGCTTTAATGTACATGTTTCTGCATTATGAGTCATGATAACAGAGGTTCAGGGGATTTTACGGTGCAGCCTCAGACTGACTGAAGTGGAAATGAGTCTGTACAGCCAAACCCCCCCGCTGTGTGTGTGTGTGTGTGTGTGTGTGTGTGTGTTTCTGTCTTTGTCTCTGTCTTTGTGGATGTGCATATGTACTAGTGTCGCTGTGTGTGTGACTGTCTCTGTGCGTGTGTGTGTGTGTGTGTGTAAAACCCCCTCAACACACACTACACACTTAGTCCCGGCTTGACTTCCATTAGACTCTGAGAGTCCAGGAGATTGATAGAGGTGAGAGGTGAACGGAGAGAGAAAGAGGAGAGAGAGAGAGAGAAGGAGAGAGAGAGAGAGAAAAGGAGAGAGAGAGAGAGAGGTAGAGAGAGAGAGAGCCCCTTGAGACACCTACTCTCTTCTTTTCTCCTCTCATCTTCCCTCTCTTGTATTCCCCAATTTCACTCTCTCTCTCTCGCTCGCTCTCTCTCTCTCTCTCTCCTTTTTCCATTTCGTCCCAGTTTCTCCTGGTTTTCACCCTTTATCCCCCTCTGGATTTTACCTTCATCTTTCTCTCTCTCCACCTTCCTCTCTCCTTCACTCTCCCTCACCTCTCTCTCTCTCTCTCTCTCTCTCTGACCCCTCCCTGTCCTCTCTTTTTATCTCCCTCTCTCACTGTTTCACCCTCTCTTTCTCTCTCTCCCTTTCTCTCTCTCTCTCTCCCTCGGGTATGATTACAGTATCTCCGCTTTCTCCTCGGCATGCTGGGGATGAAAAATGGAACCTGCATCCTATCGTGTGTGTGTGTGTGTGTGTGTGTGTGTATGTGTGCGTGCACTATGGGTGGGTGAAGTGATAAATGTTGGTGGAAAGTGAGTTGATGTGGAACTGTGTGTGTGTGTGTGTGTGTGTGTGTGGTGGGGGTAGGACAGTGATAATAGATGGAGGAAGTGTGTGTCGATGGTAAACCAGTAAATAGTTAATGAGGCGGGGAGGAGGAACACAGTGAAACCCCCGGAGGTGAAACTGATGAAGATTTAATAATACAGGTGTCTGTTGTACAGTTTAAAAAAAAAATCACCCTCAAGTCGAGTTCTGATGTTGTTCCAGTGTTTAAAGCTGCAGCAGGCAAGATGTTTAATGTAAAAAATCCAGCCGTCTTATTGGTCTATATTACTATATAAATGGGGCTTTCCCTCAACCTGCCTCGTCTACTTCTACTCCAGTTGGTGATTTCCTACATTTCCCAGAATGCCTTTCAACAACCTCCCGAGAACGGGGCCTGAACTTGTTGCATTCAGTGGAGAAAAAGTCAGTCTCTCTCTCTCTGTCTCTCTCTCTCTCAACCTGTCTCTCTGCTGCATTGCATTCTGGTCTATCTCCTGCCTCCTGGTTACCACAAGAGTTAGATCTGATTTCTGTTTTTTGGGGGAATTGGCACGGTTAGAACGCGTCTTCGACCGATCAGACTACTTCATCGAAATATTCAGAGGTGGTAGAAGTACACAAACTCCTTACTCAAGTAAAAGTGCAAATACTCATCTAAAAATATACTCTGGTAGAAGTTGAAGTACCGTTTCAAATCCTTTACTCAAGTCAAAATATAACAATACATGGTCTTAAATTTACTTTAAATATATGTTATATATGTTCTAAACTGGTTTTCTGTTGAGCGTTCCTCTTAATCCCACATGAGAAAGAGTCTGCAGCTCAGATCACAAACGTTAATTCTAGCAGTTGAATTCACTAACGTTAATTCTCTCTCTCTTGTTGCTTCTCTCTCTCTCTCTCCCTTTCCTTCCTTTTTGGTGTCGCTTTGCTGAACAAGCAGCCGATCACATCTGGCTCCTGATCAGCTGCTTCTGGGATGGAAGCCGTCTGATGTGGAAAATAAAAAAAAAATTGAAAATCAGTTGATGATTTCCCGAGAGTAACGAGTCTGTTTTGAAAATGTAGTGGGTAGAAAGTACAGATTTTTCTTTTGAAATGTAGTGAGTAAAAGTAAAAAGTCTTCAGTGAAAGAAAAACTTGAGTAAAGTACAGATACTTGAAAATCCTACTTAAGTACAGTAATGAAGTATTTTTACTTTGTTACATCCCACCTCTGGAAATATTCCACATGAGTGTTGAAGGTATTGATGTCTCACCATGTGTTAGCATGGCATCTAGTAAAGCATGGTTAGCCGTGTTTATTGGGGGATTATCAGCACAGTTGGAAGGCATCTTTAACCAATCAGACTGCTGCGTTGTGAATTTCTCTTGAATAACGATCAATATTCCGTCTTGAGGGGAATAAAGCAGATAGTAATGGGCTTTTGATTGGGATTCATCCCGTTCAGCCAGACAGAGAAAATTCCATTAGGTGAAAATCTTCTTCTCTGGTGGAGAAGCCGGCGGTGTGATGCTGAACAAAAGAGAACAGTCAGCTCTTCTCTCCTCCAGTTATTCATTTCACACATCAGTTAGCGGTGATTTTAGTCGGGCTAATGTGGCGGAGTGCAGACTAGACCTTTATTGTTATCGTCTCTGTAACCGCTGATACACACACACACACACACACACACCCCGCTTTAATGAGCGAGGACGCAGCAGGGAGGGAGAGAGTCGGGGAATGTTGTAATTATCACATGCACACACACACACACACACACACACACACACACACACACTTGTAACCACAGACAAAACAGAGCTCGTAAACATGCTTACTAACTCAAGATAAAACTAGGCGTTAAAAACATTGTGGTAAACTGAGATAAAAATATAAATGAATTTCCCAAAGGGGATCAATAAAGTGCGATGTTATCATATATGAGACTAGAAAAATGACAAAAACTGAAACCGAATGATTCATGATTTATAGCTTGTATTACACAATACATGTTGCAAATATATATAAAACCATCACTACCAAACGTGTGACTAAATCTAGAACTGAAACAAAATAAAAAGCAAATTAAAACTAACCATTTGTAAAATAAAATAAAAACTCAACTAAAACTAACGAATCCACAATGAAAACAAAAAAAACCTCAACTAGAACTAAACTGAAATTGAAATAAAAATTGAAAAACTTACACACCTACACACACACACACACAGATGAAAAAATACAAATGTGCATTAGAGCAGAAAATATACATACAAATGGCGGTATATGTGCACACACACACACACACACCACCGTTTTCCTGAGAAATGTGTATTGGCAGAGTCCCTGTTTCCCACACACACACACACACACACACACACACACACACAAACTCATGAATACTTGCATGTACACACACTCATACACCTCTCCCTCCTCCCTTCCTTTGTTTCAGAGCTGATTGTTATGCATTACATGCCTCTGCAGGCTGGCTGGCAGAGTGTGTGTGTGTGTGTGTGTGTGTGTGTGTGTGTGTGTGTGTGTGTGTGTGTGTGTCAGTGAACACAAGGGCTGAGCCAGTCGATACCCACTCAATAAACACAATCACTTATCAGGCCTATTGTGGTTATGACCTGGTCAACGTGATTGTGTGTGTGTGTGTGTGTGTGTGTGTGTGTGACTCAGTCATTTAGAATAGGATTATTTGCCAGGGCCGAGTCTCAAGGTCGTCACTTTATGATCTGGGAGGAAACTGGTGTCTACAACTGTGTGTGTGTGTGTGTGTGTGTGTGTGTGTGTGTGTGTGTGTGTGTGTGGTATTTGGAAGTAGTAGGCATTTGTGTGACCTGTGTGTGTTTGTCTCCAGGTATTAGTTTGATGCGTGTGTGTCTACAGACATTAACTTGAAGAGTGACAGATCAAGCAAGCTCCAAATGTAATAAAGACGCATACAGAATCTGTATTATTACACACACACACACACACACACACACACACACCAGTGGAGACTATTGTACATGTTCTCATAAATAATTACCTCCATGTTCATTTGGGAGCAGGTGTTTCTAATCACACTGCCTCATGAGTGAAGCCTGTATACACTCAATTATGCTTGCAGCTATATTACTCATGCTAATGTGCTTCACTCGCCGCTCGATGTATGTAAGCTAGTTATGAGCTGTTGATGGAGGGTGGGGGGGGGGGGGGGGGGGTCCACTGGGCTGAAAGGTTCCTGTGCAAAACACTGAATCCCTGCAGCTGCTGAGCCTGACCTCTGACCTCTGACCTCTGGCCTCCTTGTGGAGGAGGCAAAGGAGACAGAATTTCCCTATATGGATAAATAAAATATCATTGATGGCGGGGGCTGACCAGAGTCATTCCTATGTTCCCAGGGTCCTATGTTCCCCAGTTCTAGGGTCAGGGTTAGAGACCTTCAAAACCAAATAAAATGATAACCATTGGTTTTGTGGTGTTTATATAGCTGTTTTGAAGCCTTGTTCCAATAAAAAAACTGGATAATATTTATGAAATATTTTAACTTGAAACGGGTCAAATTTGACCCAAACACAATAGGAGGGTTAATGTGTGTTAACAGAATATTGAACTGGGGAACATAGGACCCTGGGAACATAGGACCCGGGCTGACCTATGATTTTGGTCAATGCAACATGATGTTTGGGTCCAATACTGATTGGCTATTGAAAATAGGGAAACTAAATTACTGATTTCCAAAATATCCAACCATAGCAATTTTGTTTTTGAGGCGTAAAGGGCTTTCAGGTTATGTAGCCTAACTTCCCCTCTGGCGGCCATGTTGGAGGTCTTCAGCTCTGTGAACAGCTGACTGTGTTTCTACACGTCTCAGATGGTTAATTTCTGTCTGTTTCTGACTGAACTGATCATTTCATCACTGATCCATCTGATTGATTTAGTGTCTAGATAATGTCAGCTTGTTAGCTAGCTAACCATAGTATCTGGTCAGCTAACCATCACTGTCTTGTTGTTAACACATCTGATTAGCACACTAGCTAACGTAGCTAGTAGCAGCTAGCGTTAGCATGTTCACATTAACATCAGTATGTTTGCTGGCTAGTTAGCTAGCTAACAGTTTGTTCAGGTTAACTGAGCTGACTCTTCTCAAGCTACAACTCTTCATGTTTTGGAGTAGAGACTAGGGCTAAAGACAAGACAGTTTACTGTGTCACAGTAACCTACATTTGGAAACAAATCCACCTTATCACACTATTCACTTTTACTGAGAACGTTACTGAATGGAGCTACAGCCACACCACAACAAGCTGACTCAGCTGCTCTCTGCTTCTAGCTGCTTGGTACAGACTTACACTTTATTAACTAACACACAATTCTCAGCCATTCTTGTGAGGAGATTTGTGACACAGCTGCAAAGCCTCTATTGTTGTTAGACAACACATTTCATAATTATAACAACCTGTTTACCCCTGCAACATATTAACAACTAGCCTAGGTTTTTGGTTCACAGATGAAAAGGTTGAGAAATAGTGGTATACAGAGTAGAATCGGCATTGCACTGGCATTAAATAAAGCATTTTTCATTTCACTTATAAAGTCACTGAAAGGGACTTTACATCATTGGGTGAAGGGAGAGCAAAATCACACAAAACAAATTAAAAGATAGGCTATTAAAAATGTAATTAGCCTACTGCAGGACTAATCACACACAAAACTGGAGACATTTTCTCATTCTCAAGTTGATTTGTGAAGCTTTTGAAATGCTATAAATACCTTTAAAAACTAAATTACAAGGTTACATAGACAAATTATTGCAGAGAGGAGTCTTTACACATGGATAGTTCATATCACGTCTGACTAATCTTGTCTCTGTGAATTTACCTCTTTCTGTTGTCTCCTGCTTCCCTCTGTCTCACTACATTTCTAAACAAAAAAGCCAATTTCTACTGAATTAGAATGAAGAGAATGGAGAATATCAAACATATAACAAAAACACTGTCTGTCTATCTATATATCTATCTATCTATCTATCTATCTATCTATCTATCTATCTATCTATCTATCTATCTATCTATCTAAATACTGTACAAGCCATACCATTTGCTAAATATTGTGAACTAATTTTAAATCTGTCTCTCCTATCTCTTCCATTTCCATTTCCGCCGTTTCTCTCTCTCACCATCTTGCTCCCACCCTCCTCTCTGTCTCTCCGGCATTCCATCTTTCTTCCCCTTTCTCTCGCTATCTTGCTCTCCCTCCACCTCTGTCTCATTATCTCTGCCTGTCTCACTCTCTCTCTCTCTTTCTCTCTCCCCCTCTAGCAAAAAAGCTGGAGTAACTCTCTGCGGCCCATGGACGGACATGGAAACGTGAAGGTACGGCACACTTCGATCTGTCATCCATCAACTCTCAACAATCCCTTCAATGACTCTCCTGTCCTATATTCCCCCATCCACCTCCTATCGGTCATCTTTAATAAGTTCCACTCCCATAAAGGTGATGATAGATAGGGAATATTTCCTCCTGGAAGGCCCATCTATCACCCATCTAGCTTTTAAGCCTTGATTTATCCAGGGAAGGTTTGATAAGTATGCGGTACGTCTTGCTTCACAGTCGTTCGGTTCCATTCAAACCCGCTTCCTTAACCTCCAGGCTGCCAGGGAAAGGGAATTACGTGTGCTGTGATGGTACATTCAGATTCAGATAGTTCTTTGAGAGAAGACCGAGTGTTTGGATCAATTTATCTGAATTCTGCAGTGTTTCCTCCTTCAGTTCAGTTGGTTTGCAAATAACGGTACCCAGAGTATCAGTCCTCTAACACAGTGGTTCCTAATGTGGGGTCCGGGGACCACCAGGGGTCCTTGAGGGGGTTCCAGGGGGTCCCTAGCAAATTGGTGAATTGTTCAATTCACCGATTTAACCATTATTTCATTAGAGAATGTAGAAGAATGACTGTTTTGATCATAGTTTCACTGTTATCTCTCTACCTACAATGCAGATAGTCATGGAATTCTTGGAATTCATATCTGACTACGGCTGCAACTAATGATTATTTTCACTGTCGATTAATCTGTCGATTATTTTCTCGATTAATCGATTAGTTGTTTGGTCTATAAAATGTCAGAAAATGGTGAAAAATGTGGATCAGTGTTTCCCAAAGCCCAAGATGACGTCCTCAAATGTCTTGTTTTGTCCACAACCCAAAGATATTCAGTTTACTGTCATAGAGGAGTAAAGAAACCAGAAAATATTCACATTTAAGAAGCTGGAATCAGAGAATTTTGACTTATTTTTCTTAAAAAATTACTCAAACCGATTATCAAAATAGTTGGCTATTAATTTAATGGACAACTAATCGATTAATCGATTAATCGTTGCAGCTCTATATCTGACAATAAAAATATGCTCAGATTTGGGTCCAAGAGACAACATCTCATCAAATGGGGGTCCATGGCTCTAATGTGGACTAAATTAAGGGTTCTTGATTTGAAAAAAAAATTGAGAATCACTGCTCTAACAAAAGAAACACAAGGGATTATGGGTAGAAGGAGACGGATGCAGGTTCCTCATGCTTGAAAAGCCTAGCAGAACAAAATGAAGTCTGGACTGATGCTCATATTCAGCTATTTGGTAACTGGTATGAACACACCACAGAAGAAGAGTCCATCATGTTGCCTAAAGTTACAGGAACTGGAATTGGATTTGTTTTGATAGTATTGAAATTCAGCTATTCCTCATTTTGCTGAGAACCCCGGTGGAATAGCCTTTAGGACCCCTGAAGGTCCCCGGACCCCAGTTTGGGAACCTCTCCACCTAAATCTGACAAAAGACAGCTAAGATTGACGAAAGTCCATCTAAATCTGACAAAGTACAACTACGAATGACAAAGCTGGCTGAAGATGTGAGGATGTCCTAAAATGGCCACCGTACTCCCTCCTCTTATCCTCCCCTGCCTCCATCACCTCTTTTCCTTCCATGACAACAAGTTTTAATTTACTGAACCATGAGCGAACCCTGAAGCTAACCTGAAGCAAACTGTTTCAGCTGCTGAACTGAAGCGTTTCTGTCTCATCTTGTGTCTCCCATCTCCTCCTCCTGCTCTCCAGGTCAGAGGGAGAAGGCCATCTCAGCTCCCATTGGACAGACCGCAAAACTCCCAGGATCCCTTGCACCAACCCGGGTCAGTCCGTAAGGGTCACAGGAGGAAAGGTACAGCATCTCCCATTCCCACACTACACACACACACACACACATTCACACATGCACACACACACACACACACACACACACACGCATAAACACATTTATTTCATGCAATCAGTGCTTTTGCCTATTTTCACCTCACAAATCAAACAACAAACAAAAACAGACGTCCTCCAGCTAAACAAGCTAATTAGACAAACTTCATTCAGACAGATGTTAGGTTTTAGTCTGGCTAACTACAGACTTGCAATAAAGCTGCATGTGTACGTGTTTTCTTACTGTTGACTCACAAAACATTATTTTTTTTTCCTTTTTGAGAAGGTTAAAGGTCCCAATTGCATCATAACTTGGAAACTCAGGTAGCAAAATTTTCTCTCAGTGTCTGATTTAATTCACGTGAAACTTCCAAGTAGGCAGTCGTGGAAAAAGTACTCAAATCCTGTGCTTAAGTAAAAGCAGCAATACCATAATGGAAAAATACTTGATCAAAAGTAAAGGTTCAGCATTCAAAAGTTTACTTAAATAAAAGTATAGAAGTATTAGCAGTAAAATGTACTGAAGTATCAAAAGTAAAAGTCCTCATTGTTTCAGAGTGTTAAATTATTGAAGCATGAACCTGTCAGAAGTATTTTAATGCTGTCGGTCTAACTGCTCCATATACTGTTGGGGAGTTTAAACTCTAACAGTGCAACATATTTTATGAGCTCATCATATGTTTTGCATGTAAAACCTTATTCTGCAAAGTAACTAGTAACTCCAGCCGGCAGATAAATGCAGTGGAGGAAAAAGTACAAGATTTCCCTCTGAGATGTAGAGGAGGAAAAGCAGAAAGTCTCACAGAATGGAAATACTCAAATAAAGAGCCAGAACCTCAAAACTGTACTGAAGTACAGTACTTGAGTAAATGTACTTAGTTACTTTCCACCTCTTTCCACAACACCCCCCCCCCCCCTCCTGCAGGAGCGTTAGCATGCGGCGGGACGGGCAGCGCCAGCCTGACCTCCGTGTTGATGGTCGCCATCCCCGACTGCGTGGACAACGCCACGCAGACCGACATCAGCTTCCAGAATATTCTGACGCTGGGGCGGAGCAGGGGGCGGGGCCACGGCCGGGGGGGCTCCTCCTCCCCTCCCCCTCCTCCCCCCTCCCCTCCCCTCCCTCACCTCGCCGGACCGTACGGCATCAACGAGTTGTAAGTCCTGACCTGTTGTGTTTTTTTTTAAGTCTCCATGAAACGGCACTTTGAGAGCATCTTACTTCCTTAATGTGATGTATTTCCTCTTGAAACAGGATGTTGGGGCGGGACATAATGCAGGGAGGGATCATAGGGATCAAAAGTGTAAACCAATAGGAGATCAGAAAGTTTTATTTGAGGGACAGAGGGACTGTTCAAAATTCTGTTTTATTGGTTGAAGTTTTTATTTCTGACATGGGAATTTAAAAAAGTCATTTTTCATTTCGTGGTGACTTTAAAATCAATGCTTATTCATATGTCAAGCAAAACAAAACAAGTTATGAATAATCGATAATGATTGATGTCATAGCGATTGATTTTTCTCTCGTCTCCTCTGCAGCTGTGTGTTTGAGTACAACGACCCCAACGACTACTTTGACATCTCCAACCATGAGGTGGACAGGCAGGACGACCTGGAGTACGAGGTACGCAGCACTAAAGGCTTATCTTTTTTTTTTTTAAGATTTATTTTAGGCATTATTGATAGAGACAGTAAGGTATGGGAGAGGGAGAGGGAAGGACACGCAGCAAATGACCGCGGGCCGGATTTGAACCCGGGTCGCTGCGGAAAAGACTGAGCCTTATGGTACGCGCTGTACTCAGTGAACCACCGGGGCGCCCCACTAAAGGCTTATCTTGACATTTTGCATTTCAGTATGTCATTTCTATTTATTTTATTGTCATTTTATGGAACAAAAATCTGATTTTGTTCTTCAACTACAAATGCATTTAAAGGAAGTCACCAGAGGTGGGGACTCGAGTCACATTTTTGATTGCTTGAGACTTGACTTGGGTTCTGGTGACTTGGGACTTGACTCTGACTTGTACTCTGATGACTTGAAAAGGTTTCTAAAGTCTTGACTTGAGATCTTGTGTTTGTGTAAATGACTTAGATTGAAAGTGATGAGATTTGTTCCAGCAGACGACTGAATTGAAATTCTGTTTTCTGAATTTGTATGGAATGATTGAATTTATTGAAGTTGAAACTGATTATAGAAATCAAACTCATGATGCTCTTACCATGTTTTTATCCTATTAAAACCATATTGCATTGAAAAGTCCTAGATATTAAGTTTTCTTTAAAATATTATATTGATACTGGACTCTTGATTTGTTCTGACTTGACTTGCTGTTCTACATTTAGACTTGAGACTTGACATTAATGACATGGACTTGACTTGGACTTGACTTGGTAATCTACATTTAGACTTGGGACTTGACTTGAGACTTGTGCCTCAAGACTTGAGACTGACTTGGGCCTCTTGGGAGCAAAGTTGACTTGGTCACGCCTCTGGAAGTCACCAACAGGTGTAATCAATGACCTGATGAAGCCTACAGGTGAAACGTTGTCTTTTTTATTTGAAACATGTAAAATAAATCAATCAAGAAATCTTTTTGAGAGTGCGGATTTCCCCTTTTTTTTTTTTTTTTTTTAATGAAGCCTATTTGAAATCGACGCCCCAGAGAAGCCTTATTTTGTTTACATTTTCTCACTCGGCATGTGGACTTTCTCCGTCATTTTCTTCAACTACAAAAAAATAATTGATATCAAATGCTCCAGGATGGGGGGTGTGGGGGGTCATGCATTTCATTTCTGCTGCTGCTGCAAAATGAACCAAACATCTTCAGGGAGCGAATGTGAAGGAAACAAGCTGACTGTAACAAGCTGTGGTGTTTCCTGGAGATTAGCAGGCTGACTGATGGCTGGACTGGTTTCCTCCTTCTGAAGCAGGCAGGCAGGCAGACTGTAGGCTCAGTTTATGAACACCTAATGAAGCGCTGCTGTTTGAGCTGAATGTCCCTTTCTTCTGTTTCTGCAACATTAGTTTAGTGCTCTATTCCACTCTTGGGGAAGGGGGGGTGGGGGGGTGGGGGGGCGGTAGTTGTGTGTGTGTGTGTGTGGGGGGGGGGGGGGGGGGGGGTTGATGGGAGTCTGGTCATTAGGAAGTCAGCAAAGTGAAACGCTCTCTCCTTTCCTTTCCTCCCTAAATTACATCCTACTTTCCTTTCCTCCCTAAATGACATTCTTCAATCCTTTCCTCCTCAAATTGTCTTCTCCTCTGCCCTGCCTTTCTTTCTTCCCAAAATGACATCCTTCTCTCCTTTCCTCCCTAAATCCTCCCCTCCTTCCCTCCCTAAATCCTTCCTTCCTTTCCTCCCTAAATCCTCCCCTTCCTAAATCACATCCTTCCCTCCTTTCCTCCCTAAATCCTTCCCTCCTTCCCTCCCTATATCACATCCTTCCCTCCCTAAATCACATCCTTCCCTCCTTTCCTCCCTAAATCCTTCCCTCCTTCCCTCCCTAAATCACATCCTTCCCTCCTAATCCTTCTCTCCTTCCCTCCCTAAATCATTCCCTCCCTAAATCACATCCTTCCCTCCTTTCCTCCCTAAATCCTTCCCTCCTTTCCTCCCTAAATCACATCCTTCCCTCCTTTCCTCCCTAAATCCTTCTCTCCTTTCCTCCCTAAATCCTTCCCTCCCTAAATCACATCCTTCCCTCCTTTCCTCCCTAAATCACATCCTTCTCTCCTTTCCTCCCGAAATCCTTCTCTCCTTCCCTCCCTAAATCACATCCTTCCCTCCTTTCCTCCTTAAATCACATCCTTCCCTCCTTTCCTCCCTAAATCACATCCTTTCTCTCTTCCTCCCTTCTCCCCTTCCTTCCTTCCTCCTTTTCTTTTCTTTTCTTTCTTCCTCCCTCCCTTCCTCCCTCCGGCCCCGTTCTTCCCTGCCTTCTTCCTTCTTCCCTTCCCTCCTCCCTCCCTCCTTCTCTCCTCCCCTTCTTCCCTTCCTTCTCTCCTTCCCTCCTCCCTCCCTCCTTCTCTCCTCTCCTTCCTTCCTTCCTCCCTCCCTTCCCTCCCTCCCTCCCTCCCTCCAGGAGGTGGAGCTGTATAAGTCGAGTCAGCAGGAGAAGTTGGGTCTGACAGTCTGCTACCGGACGGATGATGAGGAGGATCTGGGGATTTACGTTGGAGAGGTGAGGAGAGAAGCCACTCCTCCGCTCTTCATCCCTTCATCCAGCTCTTCCTCCACTGCAGTGTTTCTTCTTTCATTCACTCACTCATTCACTCTATCTATGATAATTCATATGGTTAATTCGTTCACTCTCCCTCACTCGCTAACTCCTTCGTACAGTCGTTTGTTTATTCATTCATTCATTCATTGATCAGTTTGTTCACTCATCTATTCAGTAATTCATTCAACCATTTGTTCAATAGTCTATCCATTCATTTATTTCATCTGTTCATTAATCAGTTAATTCATTCATCCATTGAGTCACTCCTTCAACCAAGTATGCATTCTTTCATTCTTTCCATCATCCAGCTTGTCATTCATTCATTCATTCATTCACTCAATCAGTCAACCATTTATTCATTCATTCAGTCATTTGTTCAAACATGAATTCATTTATTTGTTAATTGATTCATTGATTCATTTATTCATCCATCTCTTCTGTAATTCGTTGGTTAATTTTTCTCATTCCAGGTTAATCCAAACAGCATAGCGGCCAAGAACGGACGCATCAGAGAGGGAGACCGAATACTGCAGGTACACACACACACACACACACACACACACACACACACACACACACACACACACACACACACACATACCTGGCTTTTATTGGGGACCAGGGCATTATCAGAGATTTGACCACTATTTGAGACCTGGTTGTTATGTGTTGTTTTGTTTTTTTAATGGTAGATGAAGGTTGAAGACTTTGTGTTTTGAACAGCTCACAGCTGTGATCAGCAGACATGTTGACTGATGTAATCCTCAGTGCAGTGCTGTTAGTTTTATTGGGGTCAGTCTCAAGGTGACACTTTCTGTAACAGAGCTCATAACCAGCGACTATAAAACCAGACCGAGCCCCGGCCGGTCCGTGATGAGAGGCTGAAAGCTTGTAATCGGAGGCTCGGCGGTTCAAATCCCCAGACCGGCTGGGAAAAGTGAAAGAACGGTGCAATCTGCAATCACTTCATATGGGAAAGACGGGAGATACAAACTCTCTCCTTGTAAATACTGTTCACGCCTAGTCTGATCTTCAGACTGAACATCCATCTGGGTCCACTCATTATTCAACTGAGATATTTTCTCCTCGTTAGTCGTTTTCTGTGTGGGGGGGTTGATTTTCCCTGAACCAATCACTAGTGACCGACGTATCTGAACCAATCACTAGTGACCGGCGTATCTGAACCAATCACTAGTGACCGACGTATCTGAACCAATCACAAGTGACCGACGTATCTGAACCAATCACTAGTGACCGACGTATCTGAACCAATCACTAGTGACCGGCGTATCTGAACCAATCACAAGTGACCGACGTATCTGAACCAATCACTAGTGACCGGCGTATCTGAACCAATCACAAGTGACCAACGTATCTGAACCAATCACTACTGAGTGATGTATCCGGCTGCTCTGACATCACTTCAGTCACATGATGCTGCAGCCAGTCAGCCTCATGGTTAGCAGACATTTACCAACTGACCCAAGAATGTCGTCCATTTTGACAAAAAATATTGTATTTGCAAAGACAATCTGTTGGTTAAGGAGGTGATTTCAGCAAATCTATTCTGCTGAAACACCAATGAAACACCGTTGTACGAACGGCTTTGGTCCCGCCCACAAAGGCTCTGATTGGCTCGATTGTTTCTCCGAGCGAGAACAAATGTTGACAAGGGAAACAGCAGACTCTCTGAATCGCTCCACAAAATCTGAAGAGTAGAGGGACGAGATTCAGATTCAGATTCAGGAGTCTGGAACCAGACTCGCTCACGGCAGCTTTCAGGTTGTAAATACAACTTGGGAGCTCAGGGTTTGGCGATGGACTCGATTTCTCTCACTTCCTGAATCGTGACATCACCGACAAGATGCCGACCTGTAGTCAAGTGTAGGGAATGATATATCCATTTCAAATAAAATTAATTTAATTTGTGTGTTTTATCATCTATAATCATTTTGTTTTGATCACAACTCTTAAAACGCCATGGCTGGGGCAAAACTTTGCTGGATTTTTGGTTTGTGGTTTACATTGCATTCATGTTTTACATGTGTGGTCAGTCAGTTTGTGTGTGTTGAGTGATAACGCCGATCAGGAGCAACTAACGTCCTCAGAAAACTTCAATCACAGCGTTTTGGCGGCTTCAAACGAGTTCAAACACGTCCAAGCTGTTGCTTTGAAGCGTGAAGCTGTGAAGCCGCTCTGACGGCGGCGCCCATGTGATGTGAGCCCAGCGTGATTACAGTCAGTCTCAAGGTCACACCTGCTATAAAAAACAGCCTCTATAAATCCTGAACGAGACCAGACCGGTTCAGTGCTGAAGCCTCTCGACACCCAGCAGCAAACCAATAAGCAGTTTCAATCTGAGCTTTATTACAAAGGACTAAATATCCATTAAAAATCACAGCTGATATAACAGCATCAAAAATATTACTATTACTATTAGTAGAAAAAAGGTCCCATATTATTCAGTATTCATGAAGTTTTGCATTTAAATGTAGTTTAGTTCAAAGTTGAATTGAATGACTTAAAATGAATGAGTGTGAAGATTAAGTCGTCACAATACTGGCTCCTGATTGGCCGACAGCAGCGGCTCCTCTAATTCTAACGAGGTAAACCTGCTGAGTGGAGGCTTTCCAGTTCAAATGCTGCAAACTGGATCCTGACTGGGTGGATTTCAGTCATTATTTAGCGAGGGAGCCAATCAGGACCGAGTCCAGCTGTGATGCGTTTCCTGCAGTTCGTCTGAAACAGTCTGCCTGGAAAAAAGTTTTGAGTTTTGAGAATGCAATAACTTTAAATTTAACCTCTCAAACGAAATCAAATTTTAACAACGTCTTCATTAAACATATTTGGTTATATACTGTAGGTATATAAACAGAGGAAAACTGAATTCCTTTAATATGGAACCTTTAAATGTCTCATTTCTGAATTAAACTCTTGACTGAATTGAATTTGAGTAGTTTCATTCCAAATTGAGATAGCTACAGTTTGGAAAGAAGTGACATCTTCTCCTACAAAATGATGGTCAAAAGATTATATCAAATTATAATGTTTTTTTAAAAGGACAGCAAGTAAATTAAGCCATTGGTTGTCAAAATATAATATATTTCACAGACTGGATCCTCTGTATCTTAGAGATACTGAATGATGAACTTCAGGTAAGTTAAATATGTTTCCCTGCAGAATGACAAATCTGCCAGAAAAAAAACAAAAACACATCATTTGTCACCTTAACTGGCTATATAAGGGTTAAAAAAAAAAGATTAAAATGAAACTATGGAAATGTATACCTGGAATTCCCGGGACAGGCTCGTCCAATCAGAGAAGGCTGACAGCAGCCCAGTTACTGCTGTCCTAAAAATAGACTGAGAGAGAGAGAGAGAGAAGAGGAAGAGAGACAGGAGAGAGAGAGACAGAAGAGAGACAGGAGAGAGAGAGAGAGAGAGAGAGAGAGGAGGAAGAGAGACAGGAGAGAGAGAGAGAGAGAGAGAGACATAAAGAGAGGGAGGGAGGAGGGAGAGAGAAAGATAGAAGAGGAACAGATAGAGAGAGATAGAGAGAGGTAGAGGGAAAGAGAGTATTGTCACCTGTATTTCCACCACACTTTCAGACAATAGGGAGCGGTGCTGTGTGGGTGATAAAAATGTCTAAATAAACAATCAGTCAGTATTTTCATATAAATTAATGTCCATTTGCTCCTTTCTGTCTCTCAGTCCTACAACACAACAGTGATCCAACCTTTATCCAGTTCATGAAGCTTTTCCAATGTTGGTTTGTTTGGAATTGACAGAAGAAGAAGAACTGGGTAGTTTAGCATGAGACAGAGAGAAGAGAAACTCAGACTGCAGCAACAGACTTCCCACCACAATGTTTCAATATCAAACTCCCTTCCTGGTGGGGAAACTTTTCATACACACAACACATTATTTGCATTTTCATTTCACAAAATATCAGGAGATCAGGCTTCCAGATGTCACTTTTTTTCAAATTGTAGCTATGTCAGTTTTGAATTAAACTATTCCAAAGAGTTTAATTCAAAAAATGTTTCATTGAATATTACTGAATTAGCCAGCTATATCATCTAGAGCGCTGTACTTACAAAATAGTAACTAATTCAGATGATGGTGAAAATCCCTCAAATGAGGCACATAGATTGGAAGTTTCCCTAATACATAATTTACTTAAGGGCCGAACAATGTAAGTGTCATGTGTATGAACATAATTGTTTGTGATTGCACTGTATTGCTACACCATTGTTAGCAATTTATGTATAAGGAGGAACTTATTATAACATTAACAAATTGTAGAGTTCTATTCCAATACACTTTGGGGGAAAAGTTCATCATTTCATTGGCATGATAGAATAAAAAATCTGTGAGATATGACAAAAAGTATACCTCTGTGGTCTCCCAGTCAGTAAGATGAAGGTTAACTAACCATTACACAGTAATACAAATTGGTTTAATTTTGTGCTACAAGTCATTTCTGTAAGCGGAGGTGTCACAGTTAAAGAATGAAAAGATGAAAGGTGAAAGATTTCTTTTGTCCCAAAGCTACACACCCATGTGTTGAAACTGATATCATGTCTAACAGCGGCACAACACACCAGCCGAGGAATAATTTACCCGCCTGACATTTCCATCCTTATTATCTGCTAATCCTCCAACTGACATCCTTAAGAAACGTGTGTCGGTGAAAGGTGGGGACGGGAGCGAGGTAAGAATAGCCCCGCCGGCGCCCGGCATCGCCGTGGTAACCAGGCAGCCGGTGCATGATGTCAGCCCCGGTTCCCATGACAGCCGTCACCCAGGAGATAGACACAGGACTTTTGGACAGATGTGGCGTCTCCGTGCAGTTTTGGGGAGCAGAGTTGTGAAAACAATACAGTGAAAAAAAAAACCCTGTTCACCTGTGGCATGATTTTAGAAGTTTTTCATATTAATCATACCTTCATCAAGATATCAGTTTCTCTTTTCTTTGTGCATCATTTTAATCTCTAAGGCAGCACACAAACACATCAATAAACTGGATAAAGATGTTTCTATTTATCTACTCATCTAACTACGCAACTGCCTAGATATGTATCTATGACATGACTTTTATTAATGGATAAAAACTAACTGATCTCTTGCCTCTCCTCCCTCTCTGTCTCTCTCTCTCTCTCTCTCTCTCTCTCCATCCCTCTCCCTCTCTTTCTCTCTCCCTCCCTCTCTCTCTGTCTCTCTCTCTCTCTCCCTCCCTCCCTCTCTCTCTCCTCTCTATCTCTCTCTCTCCATCCCTCTCTCTCTCTCCCTCTCTCTCCATCCCTCTCTCTCATCCCTCTCTCTCTATCTATCTCTCTCTCTATCCCTCCCTCTCTCTCTCTCTCCCTCTCTCTCTCTCCATCCCTCTCTCTCACTCTCTCTCCATACCTCTCTCTCTATCCCTCTCTCTCTCTCTCCCTCTCCCTCTCTATCCCTCTCTCTCCCTCTCCATCCCTCTCTCTCGATCCCTCTCTCTCTATCCCTCTCTCTCTCTCTCTCCATCCCTCCCCCCCTCCCTCTCTCTCTCCATCCCTCTCTCTCTCTCTCTCCAGATAAATGGAGTGGATATTCAGAACAGAGAAGAAGCGGTGGCCATTTTGACCAGAGAGGACAGCATCAACTTCTCATTGCTGCTGGCCAGGCCAGACATAGAGGTGACATAACACCACATAACACCACGTAACACCACGTAACACCACATAACACCACATGACACCACATGACACCACGTAACACCACGTAACACCACATGACACCACGTGATACCACGTAACACCACATAACACCACATGACACCACGTAACACGACGTAACACCACGTAACACCACGTAACACCACGTAACACCACGTAACACCACGTAACACCACGTAACACCACGTAACACCACGTGATACCACATAACACCACGTGATACCACGTAACACCACGTAACACCACATGACACCACGTAACACCACGTAACACCACGTAACACCACGTAACACCACGTAACACCACGTAACACCACATAACACCACGTGATACCACGTAACACCACATAACACCACATGACACCACGTAACACCACGTAACACCACGTAACACCACGTAACACCACGTAACACGACGTAACACCACGTAACACCACGTAACACCACGTAACACCACGTAACACCACGTAACACCACGTGATACCACATAACACCACGTGATACCACGTAACACCACATAACACCACGTAACACCACGTAACACCACGTAACACCACGTAACACCACGTGACACCACGTAACACCACATAACACCACGTGATACCACGTAACACCACATAACACCACATGACACCACGTAACACGACGTAACACCACGTAACACCACGTAACACCACGTAACACCACATAACACCACATAACACCACGTAACACCACATAACACCACATGACACCACGTAACACGACGTAACACCACGTAACACCACATCACACCACGTAACACCACGTAACACCACATCACACCACGTAACACCACGTGATACCACATAACACCACGTAACACCACATAACACCACGTAACACCACGTAACATGACATAACACCACGTAACACCACGTAACACCACATCACACCACGTAACACCACGTGATACCACATAACACCACGTAACACCACATAACACCACGTAACACCACATAACACCACGTAACACCACGTAACACCACGTAACACGACATAACACCACGTAACACCACGTAACACCACGTAACATGACATAACACCACATAACACCACGTAACATGACATAACACCACGTAACACCACATAACACCACATAACATGACACACTGCACATACTACTTACAGGTGCCATAACACCACATCCATAAGCCAAAAGTCACTTTTTCACCTCTAATAGTACGATTCCACAGGATCCGTCATTTCCACGCTTCCCATTCATTTTCTATGTAAGCAGCCATGCAATGCATTCTGGGGAGCGCTGCGGTGCGTTTCGAGAGACGGGGCGTCACGTTGGCCGCTCCACATTTGCATAAAGTTGAGGTCTAGGCTACTTTATGCAAATCAGGGGGGTCCAGCGTGTCTCGCCGCCTCTTGAAACTCCCGAAACTCGCGCACAAACTTTTAAACTAACCGCTGTCGATGTAAAATGAAGACAGATTCAGAAACTGCATGGCTTCTTTCTCGCCTCTAATGTTTTCAGAAACACATTTCTTACTGGTTTTAAACTGGCTTCTTACTGGTTTTAAAGCTCTATGTAGCTCTGGTAGTGTCTTGGGTCGTGTCTCTTCCTCCATGATAAAACCCCCAAAATCAGTGATTCTGTGATCTGTTGCTCCGGTAGAGCAGACTGGAGAATTGTGGGGTTTTTTTTCTCTCTCCATTCACTGCCATTGTCTGGAGGAACAGTCTGAAAATCACTTCTAGCACATAAAGGAACGCCAACAAAGCAGATTCTGACAATATATATAAAAACTAGTCATGCTGCTGATTCTTTTTAAGTGAATCGCTTTCCTTATGCTATTAACCCAACAAGTGTAACATAAAAATCCAGTGGGAAGAATTTCAGTGTTACGCTTGTTCAAACTGAAAGGTTTAATATCATAAGGATATTAGCGGCAAATCCTCTGATAGAGAGTGTCAGGGGAAAATGATCCGCTCAGTACCTGGACTGATGCTCTGAGTCACATGTCTCTGTGAATACAAGTCTTTATTCCCAGAGGTGGAAAGTAACTAAGTACATTTACTCAAATACTGTACTTGAGTACAATTTTGAGGTACTTGTACTCCACTACATTTCAGAGGGAAATATTGTACTTTTTACTCCACTACCTTTATTTGATAACTTAAATTACTAGTTACTTTGCAGATTCAGATTATTAATACAAAATATAATCAACTAATAAATTGTGATGTATTATTATAGATTACTGTAAGCTACCCAGCAGTATATAAAGTAGTGGAAATCAGCCCCACCTTTTCAAGCTGCAACATTAAAGTGATGCTTACACATTAATGCATCAATAATTATAATTCAATAATATAATATATACTGTATTATTCTGAAATGGGCCATTCTGCATAATGAGTACTTTTACTTTTGTTGCTTTAAGTACATTTTGATGCTAATACTTTTGTACTTTTACTTAAGTAACATTTTGAACGCAGGACTTTTACTTGTAACAGAGTATTTTTATACTGTGGTACTTCTACTTTTACTTAAGTAAAAGATCTGAGTACTTCTTCCACCACTGTTTATTCCTTACACATGTACATGGAGAGAGGACTCTTACATGCAATCATAGAGCAGTCTCTAAAGAAAGAAGATCTTAAGACTTTCTTTTATACAGTGTAATAAACATCTTAAAAATAGGTGGGTACAGCCTGATTATAATATTTTCCAGACTAGGTTCCCTTCTTAAACTGGGTTCACCTTTACCCTTTACATCAGTGGTTCTCAACGTGGGGTCCGGGAACCACCAGGGGTCCTTGAGGGGGTTCCAGGGGGTCCCCAGCAACTTGATGAATTGTTAAATTTCAGCATTATTTAATTTACAAGCAGTAAACACAATTAGAGAATGTAGAAGAAAAGACTGTTTTGATCATAGTTTCACTGTTATCTCTCTACCTACAATGCGAATAATCATGGAATTCTGGACAAAATCATATCTAACAATAAAAATATTCTCAGATTTGGGTCCGAGAGACAAAATCTCATCAAATGGGGGTCTGTGGCTCTAATGTGGACTAAATTAGGGGTCCGTTGTATGAAAAAGGTTGAGAATCACTGCTTTACATACATACAAGTCTGAGGTTTAGATTGTATCATATTTTTATGAGCTGACATTTTAACCTCGTGATGCACTTTCATCTGTGGTCAATACTGAGACCAGTAACTTCCTATATCCACTTTCACATGTCGCACACCACCCACACTACACATGCTATTTTTCTTCTAATGTGCTCTTGTACTATGACATGGTACACAGTCTTATTCTGTCCTAAAGTTATCTATTTCTATGTTATTTATTTCCCACAAGAGTCCTAGTTGGATTCAGGTGTTTACAGTCTAAAATGCTTCAATAATGAGACTAAAATCAGAAGATGCTGTTTACATGGTGATTTCTTATTCAGACTGTTGTCTTATTGCTGTCCATGTAAACACAGTCAGTGACTGAGCTGTCCTTGGGCTCAGAAATAACATATATGAATTCTTAAAATGGGTGGCATCCCCCTTTAAACTGGATGAATTCCTTTCACACCTTCTAATTTCCCAGGTCCAGAAATATCCGTCACTTCCAGAGCTGCAGGTCTACCAGCCGCTCTGCCTCTTTACCACCCAGCAGCCTGCAGCCTACTTTACTAACCCACTTTCCTCCTGATCACTGCTGCTGCTGCTGCCGGTGGAGGGATTCACACATCTCCACCGACCAGTAATCCTTAAAATATCCTTATTCTTACATTAATTCACCCCTTAATTCATGCAAAATCCCCCTTCAAATTAATTAAGGGAGTTATTAATGGAGAAAATCCCATCAAAACCACCTTAAACACCCCTTAATGTT
Source organism: Centroberyx affinis (assembly GCF_046629955.1). Taxonomy (NCBI): domain Eukaryota; kingdom Metazoa; phylum Chordata; class Actinopteri; order Beryciformes; family Berycidae; genus Centroberyx; species Centroberyx affinis. Next base: position 53,089 of record NW_027281267.1, read on the forward strand.
TGACTCCTTAATTCCTAATGTAATATAAAATTCAGGGAAATAACTCATAATAATAACTCATTAATTACCTGTAAACCTGCACAAAAGGCATTAAAAAAATCACTTAATGACTAGTGTCTTCACGAATCAACCCATGAATAAATCCCATAAAAACCCATTATATTAACCTTACTTTTTTTTTAAAGCTATGTTATTTTTAATGGAAAAATAATGTTGATGTAATGGAGAAATTAAAGACATTTCAGAGATGAAATTAAGGGGTTTGGTTTCTGTGTGGTTTGGACTAAGAGTAAATGCCTCTTGTTGAGTTCAAGTAAAGCCCCGCTTCATTTTCCTGTCCACAAAAACAAAACAAAGTTGTCATGAATATTAAAACCACATGTAATTCACCACAGCAGTCATTCCTGAATAAATTGGGTTCTAAATGAAAACCTGTAATAAAGCTTATTGCCTTGAATAGTGGAAACTTAATTTCCTCTTTAGCAGCTTGTAAATAATTACAGTCTGCAGAGGAAGATCGCCCCGGGCTCCTCCTCATGCTCAGCTGCTGCTGCTGGCCAGAGGATATTTATAAAGGATCAAAATTGCAAATACACACACACACACACACACACACACACACACACACACACACACACACACACACACACACACACACAAACAGTTTGAGAAAAGTATATAGTAAATATGTACTATACAACATGCTATATATCCTATTTACTTATTATGAAAATTCTGTTATCTTTACATATGTGTATGTGTTATACTGGTTATTCACACACTCACACACACACACACACACACACACACACACACACACACACACACATGCACACACCCACACACAGACACACTAACCAGTTTTTCCTCAAATATCATACACACATCATACAAGGACATGTGTATAGTTGCTCTCCCTCGCTGTCTTATTAACACACACACACACACACACACACACACACACACAATTTTGATAAATGTGTGTAGCGTGACAGCAGGTCCCAGAGTGTGTGTCCATATCTGCTGACTGAAGAGGAACAGCGAGACGGCATATTTATACATGTCAGCTAACACACACACACACACACACACACACACACACACACACACACACACACTTCACTGATGAATGTGCACAGTGTACACACTCATACCCGTCAACCAGATGAATGAGCCATCAGTCAGTCTTGACAGTATGTAGACAACTCCGACATTTCAGCCAATCAGATTTCCTTGTAATGAGGAAGGAAATGATAGATGTTTTTATTGACCAGGCAAATAACCAAATAACCAAATACTGGACAGAAAAAGAAAAAAAGAAAAAGAGAGAGCTATGATGAGAGTATGAGTGACAGTTAGATTCAAAAAAGGAAAAAGAAAGAAAAAAAAAGAAAGACCTAGAAGGGGGCCGATGAAGTTTTTTTTTCTCCAAAATTCTATATAATGTACATTTTTGAAAAATAAAGATTACTTCTTCATTTTATGTGATAATTGATGTTTCTACTTATTCACTTAAAGCCGTTAATGGAAATGCACGAAAAGAAAGGGATCAAAATAAATGATAAACACAAATAATACTGAATAGTGTTTTATCTTTTTTATTTTATTTTGTCATTTGGAGTAGGTGCCGCATTATTTCAAATGGTGGTTTTCTCATTTTGGAATGAAGCTCTTAATATGGGGAATATGTGTGTGTGTGTGAGAGAGAGAGAGAGAGAGAGAGAGAGGTGGGTGTGAAAGAGATGGATGAAATGATGAGGGGATGAAGGGATGATGGAGAGAGGAAATGGAGGAGGAGATATTTATCCCCTGTGTCCTAGTTTCTTTGCTCAAGGTCATTACACACACACACACACACACACACACACAGATTTATTTTTGGGTGTGGGCCTGTGCATGCACTCACACACATGCACACATGCAAGAGACACATGTACACACACACACACACACACACACACACACCACACACAACCACACACGTTTGGGTGTGTGAACAAGCACGTACCGCACACAAACACATACAAACGCACACACACAAGAAAATGCACTCATAGGTGTACAAACACATAAACATGTATGTACAACACACACACACACACACACACACACACACACACAAGCACACACACACACACACACACACAGAGGAAACAGTGAAGTATGAAGTTAGAAACAAGAAGCTGCTTTCCATTTGAAATCTTTTCTCTTTGTGTCTCTTTGTGTTTCTCTACTGGATTCAGATCAATTCAGTTCACTTCAAAGATCCTTTATTGGCACGACTGTCCACACCTACAGCATTATAACGCTCATTACGACATAACGATCATATCAAAGCAATACAGAAAAATAACCGGGATACAATACGACATGTTTACTTGTTGTCTTTCTTGCATTGTCTTTGGACAAACAGTAATTTACTTCACAAATAAGGGATTTCCGAAGCGAGGATAACGCAACTTCTCCACAATGGTTATCAGCAAAATATATATTTTTAAATTAAGTAACACGTAACAAATGTGAATTATTAGCAAACAGGATCTAAAAATCCCATTAGATCCGAAAGTCCTGAAATACAAACAAAATACTTGAGGAGTATTCTGTCTTTCTTGTGTGCTTGACTTCTCTGTTCCCTCATCTGTTTCTCTCTCTCTCTCCCTCTGTCTCTCTCCCTCTCTCTGTCTCTCTCTCTCCCTCTGTCTCTCTCTCTCCATCTGTCTCTCTCCCTCCGTCTCTCTCTCTCTAATTCTCTCTCTCTTACTCTATCTTTCTCTCTCTCTCCCTTTCTCTCTCTCTCTCTCTCTCTCTCTCTCTCTTACTCTATCTTTCTCTCTGTCTCTCCGTCTCTATCTTTCTCTCTCTCTCTCTTACTCTATCTGTCTCTCTGTCTCTCTCTCTCTCTCTCTCTCTATCTCTCTCTCTGTCTCTCTAGAATGAAAACCCTGTTGATCCCGAGGAGGAGATGGAGCTCACTCTGGAGGGAGGAGGCTACCACCCAAACCGTCGCGCCTCCTCCTGCTCCCTCACCTCCTCTCACCTCTCCGGCTACTACCGTCTCCGCAGGGGGGGAGGAGGAGGAGGGGGAGGAGGAGGAGGAGGAGGCCTGTCCTGCCCGGGGGGAGAGGGGGCGGGCGCGGGGGGCGAGGTAGACGAGGAGGAGGAAGAGGACGAAGAGGGGGAGGAGGGGGAGAGGGGAGAGCAGGAGGACGGGGAGCCGCCCGTCCCGCTGCCCCCCCTCCTCAGCCTCGCCCCCCTCCTCACCAACAGCCAGGAGCTGGACAGCGGCGTGGGGCGGACCGACGACAGCACCCGCTACGAGGAGTCGTCCGAACACGACCTGCTGGGAGACCAGACCAGCGCCTGCAACACCAACACCACCAACACGCCGGGCAGCATGAGGAAGTTCAGGCCGGGACCCAGCCCCAGGTAGAGCCGTCGCCACGGCAACCGGATCTCACACGATGAACTCGACTTGTTAAAAACCAAATTATGTGTCGGCGGCACGAAACGGTTCCATGAAGCAGACAGGACTGTAAACAGGCAGCAGAGTCTCAGTGACAGTCAGGGTGTTGTGGTCGGCTGCTGGAAGGACCATGAGTTTCACTTCAATGTCGGAGACCGGAGTTCAATTCCCAACTTGTACAGAGTAGGGCTGGGCGATATGGACAAAATCAAATATCACAATATTTTTGACCAAATACCTCGATATCGATATTGCGACAATATTGTAGGGATGACTATTGGTGCTTTCACAAAATATTTACACAATGAGATTTTTGATAAATAATCATCAGTAATGTGGATATAATGACTAAGTGGGTAAAGGCAAATAATAGAACAGCTAGAACAGTCTGGTAAGTTCAGAAAATGACATCACTTTACTGTAATGCAGCCTTTAAAACCAGGAAAAGACACTTATGCCATATCACGATATTACGATATCCAAAATCTAAGACGATATCTAGTCTCATATCACGATATCGATATAATATCGATATATTGCCCAGCCCTAGTATGAAGGAAATTTCTATTGTGCCAAATTTAAATTTTTAGCAAAAGTTTTTCTTATTTAACCGACCAAAGCCTTTCACTGACCTTAACCAAGTTGTTTTAGTTGCCTAAACTTAACTGTTAGCCAAGCTTCAGCTGAAAATGTTGGGTCCAATTTGTGTTTTTATCACAGAATCCAATTCATCATGGAGGAAGATAATTTTCACATAATTTGTGTCCACAGCACATATAATAATAATAATAATAACTTTATTTATATAGCACCTTTAAAAACAGAGTTTACAAAGTGCTTTGACAGACAAAATAAAAGCAAAATACTCAAATTATGAATTTAAAAGGCAATAAAACAATAATAAACAGGGATTCAATTCATAGGAGGACAGAGGTGGAAAAGAGCAAACATTCAAGTAAATAGTGGTATAATCGTAGGATGAAAACCAAAATAAATAAAATAATAGAATAAAAGTAAGATAAAATTAAGATAGAGTTAAGATAAAAGACGTAAAAAGACAATAGAGAGACGATAAAAGGATGATAAAAAGCCAATAAAGAGACAATAAAAAGCTGATAAAAGAGAAAAAGATGATAAATGGACGACATCACATAAAAGCAGGTCTATAAAAATGGGTTTTAAGAAGTGATTTAAAAGAAGTCACTGATCCTGCAGCCTTCTCTCCTCAGGCAGGTCGTTCAGAGCCGAGGGGAAAACCCTGATGGAAAAAACATGGTCACCTTTAGTTTTAAGTCTAGATGAAAACATATCTGCGTTTCAGAGTTCGTGCTCATTTCACGACTTTTTATGAGATCATGTTGTACCAGAATCATTTCAACACTGATACCGATTACTAAAGGTGAACGTCAAATCCAAGAAGTTTCTCTACCCAAATTGTCTTGGAGAGAACAAACTTCTCAAGAACATGAACACACAGAAGCATCCTTACAGTTTGACTTGGTTTGTGTGCTTGATGTTGCACGATCACCCAGCTCATTTTCCCATCTGTTTCATCCGGCTCTATACTCTAATTTTGGGGGGGTTGCAAGATTTAGTATGGCTGCCAGGTGATTTAACTGGTCCTCTGGCAGCCATGTTGGAGGTCCACAGCTCTTGGCAACAACAGCTCATTGCATTTCTCAGTTGTCTCTGTGTTCATAGTATTCGATGTTTTGACCCCTTGGTTTGTGCTCCTAGTGTCTTGCCACTTCCTCTCCGAGCATCACGATGTTGCTTCTCTGTTGTGACCCCTCCTTGTTTTCCCGGTCCCAGGCCGAGCCCCAGACCCAGCCCCGGCCTCGGCCCCAGCCCCAGACCGAGCCCCAGCCCCGGGCACGGCCGAGGAGACACCACCCCTCCACTCCTCCACCTGCGGGACCTCCAGCTCAGCTCCGACTCCCTCCCCGGCCTGGACTGGGGGGCGGGAGCAGGGGCGGGGTACAGCCCCCACCACCACCACAAGGCAAGTTAAAAAGAGTCTTCTTACTATTGACATAGATAGATAGAAAGCCGATTGCATCTCACCCTTCCTTCCCTTCCCATGATGTAGGGCAGTGGTTCTCAATCTGGGAGTCAGAACCCCCCAGGGGGTCACAAGATAATTTTAGTGGGTCACAAGATGATTTATGGCAGTGGTTCCCAACCTTTTTCTTAAGGGACCCCTATTTTACCATTGTATACACTGACGACCCCCACCGCCCCCCACCCACATACAATTACAAAAAAGGGGAAAAAGTAGCCTACTTCTTTTGAAATATCTTTATGTATATTTCATTATATTCCTTGCATAAAAACCATAACAGCACAGAACAATTAACTGTAGAATGAACCTAAATAGTGAATTTAATACTTGCAGGAAGTTTGTGTAAAATTAGCAATTTGTATAAAATTCTGAACAGATTATTTCCTGTGGATATTGCAATGTAATACAATGTATTTAGCCGGCTTGCTCTGCTAGCTTAGCTCTGTGAATACTGCTGGTGTTCACGTCTACACACGCCCTTATCTTCGCGAGATTTTTAAAAAAGTTTATATCTTTATTTTTTTTTTTCTAAATCAATAAACTTCTAAAATAACCCTTAAATTTAGTTGTCTTCTTCACAGAAATGAATTAAATGCTGAGACATGTATATTTTATATATATAAAAATTCTTACACCCTTAAAATCAAGAGGGCTTCGCGCCCCCCCGTGGAGGTTTGGCGCCCCCTAGTAGGGGTCGGGACCCCTGGGTTGGGAACTATTGATTTATGGCATATGAAAAAAAACATATTTTTACTATGCAAATTCATTATCGTGTTGTTTTTTTTCTTATACTTCTCTAATTTTTATAGTTTAAAGCATCTAGGCCTCCTCTGCTAATCAAACGAAATGACCTGAAAAGGGAAAATTCTTTGGTTGAACTGTTCACCACCACATGCAGCCCATGATGGCGGGTCGCGAGTAGGCACCGCTTCATTTTAAGGGGTCACGAGCCAAAAAGGTTGGGAACCAGTGATGTAGGGTATGCAAATGAGTCAAATCTTCCAGGATTGTGTGGAGACGGCAGGTGCCACTGAAATTCTCTTTTTGTATGCTGTTTCTGCCTATTCTTCAAGTCCCTTGTTTCCTGCTCCTGCAGCACTTCCACCACCACCACCAGCCCCACCTGACGATGATGATGATGATGCCGGGCCTGACGGAGGAAGAGTGCCAGCGTTACCGGGAGCTGCTGGAGATCAAGTGCCAGTACGAGAGACAGAACGAGAAGCGACAGAGAGAAGCGGCTAAAAACGAGCACGAACTTATCAGTACGGAAGAGAGAGACCGGGAGGAGGAGGAAGTAGAGGAGGAGGCTTCTTCTTCTTCGGTGGTGGATATGTCCTGCAACGAGACGTTGAGCGAGCACGAGATGGCCCTGATCGAGGAGGAGCTGCGCCACCTGGAGTTCAAGTGCCGGAACATTCTCCGAGCCCAGAAGATGCAGCAGCTCAGGGAGAGATGTCTGAAAGCCTGGATGATGGAGGAGGAGACGGTGGCGGGCGGGGCGGGGCGACCGGGCCTTCCTGAAGCAGGTAACCATGACAACAACAGAGCCGGGGCCTGTGTTTGGCTCGTTACTTTAAAAAGGAATTCATTACCCATTTCTACTTATTTCTGCCTCGGAACAGCAATTCATTTTACTACTCGTGATATTTTTCCGTTACACCTCCAACATAGATGCATGCAGCCTCTCATACCTTCAAAAATCGCAATAAGTCAGTAATCTGAAACAAAACAGCGTTAATGTCCAATGTTTTTAGCATCTTGATGAAAAAAGCAAAATAGGGAGCCGAGTTCCACACAAAGAAAATCAACTTTGTAACCATTTCTCTTCAAAGTAGAAGAAATAAATCCACTCAGAGAAAGTCAACTTTTCTTCGTGTGAGACGACTAATTACGAAGAAAACTAATCAGGGAATGTGGATGGTTTGTACTGTAGTTAATATAGCGTGGGGTCCGATATTTGGAGGGGGTGACAACAAAAGAAACAACTTATTTGACGAAGGCCATGTAGCCGAAAACGTTTGGTGGGATAAATAAAGTACGGAACTAGAAGAAAAGAGAAGACTGTGCAACTTGAATCTTCTTTATATTGATTGATTGATTGATTTATTGATTGATGTGTTTATTTGAGTGTCCTGCAACATTTATGGTGCCCAGCCCATATGAGGCTTACAAGACACTAGACAGCAACAGCCAGGATGGCCACATGACAAATCATAATATACAGTTCCACAAATTCAAAAGGAAAAAACATACAATTTCCATGACAGAAATGTCCTATTATGTTGGATACAGTGTTCTCTGTCTTAGTTGCCATGCATTTTCTATAAATCTTGCTAAGACAAAAATCTCCTCATTAAAGAGTCAACTCAGCATATCACCTTCAGACAAGCAAAACAAATCAGGGTTCTTCAACTGAATCTTTTCAAATAGATGATTCCTCAAATCACTGTACATGGGGCAGTGAAACACAAACTGAAATTCATCCTCAACAACACCGAGATCACAAAAAACACATAAACACATAATCTGAGCACATAAGGACCTCTGCCCTCTCTTCAAATTAAATGTTATATAAGGTTCTGTGAAGTAATCTTCTTTAATAAGTGGAAGCATTTTAACCATGACAAAATAATGAAAAAAGTATAAAAAAAAATGCAAAAATTCTTCACTCCCAGGTCTGGATAATAATCACGACGGCGACGAAGAGGACGACCCTCATCGCCACGAGCTGTCGGCCATCAACGAGGTTCCGGAGAGGGAGCGGTCGGACGACAAGGACAGCACCAGCGCCTACAACACCGGGGGGGAGAGCTGCCGGAGCACGCCGCTGGTCAGCACCGAACAGATCCCGCCTCTCCAGGAAGAGGAAGAGGAGGGAGGAGGAGGAGGAGGAGGAGGAGGAGCCATCTTGTCGCCTCCCCCTCTGCTCCCCCTCGGCCGCCTCCCACCTCTGAACTCGCCCCTCACCCCGCGGCGTCAGGGGCGGGACCGGGACCGAGAGAGGCGCCACTCCAACCTCAACTGCTCCTTCTCCCCCAACAGTTACAGGAAGTACCAGACGGCCAATGGCAACGCGGCAAACGGCTCAAGCTCCACCCCCTCTACGCCCTCCAAGTTCAGGTCTCCTTTATTGTTTTTTTCATTTTTCTGGTTTTAGTTGTTTCTACTGCTTTTCTTGTTGTAGCATCGTGAGAGGATTTAAAAATTGTGCGTCATTGGTAACACTTTTAATGGTCACTAAGTTAAGGGTTAGTTTATGCTTGATAAGCATTAACTAACCCTTAACTAACAGTTAACTAATGTGTCTGGTAATCATTTACTAATGGTGTTCATGTTAACTAAGGTATTCATTTATCATTATTTAATAGTCATCTTTATAAACTATAAAGTCATGTATAAATTAATACCTTAGTTAACATGAACACCATTAGTAAATTACACATTAGTTAACTGATAATTAAACATTAACTAACCCTTATTAAGCATTAACTAACCCTTAACTTAGTGACCCTTATTGTAAAGTGTTACCGCATCATTTTCAGAACATCTGTGAATGGAGTGTGGGATGACAGATTTTGTTTTATTTTTTGACAAAATGTGGTAATAGCATCACATGTTGTGACAAAATTTATTACCTAAATTACCTAAATGTTGAATTGTCACTATCAGGTAGTATAGTGTTTTTTTCCTGTAATCACCTTTCCTATACCACTTTTATTGGAAATGCGTAATGTTGCAGCACAAATGTCCTGTACTCACCTGTAGTCACCAACACTGTGACTGATTACACTCTGAAAACTAACTTCTGAACTAAGTGACCTGTAGTGATATTGCCTTATAAGAGATAGAGAGAGAGATTGCACTTTATTGATCCTCTAGGGGAAATCTGGGTGTCACAGCAGCAATGTACAGCACAACAGCAGAACAAAGTACAGGAGAGGTAATGAGGTAATAAAAATAGTGCAGAAAAGATATAAGGGAATATAAATAAATATAAAACTATAAAAACTATGAAGATAAACATTATAAAACTATTAAAAAAGTGTCCAAAGAGTCTAAAGTGGTGCCACGCTGAATAGTTTATATCAAACTAATATATTGAAACATGTAAGTTTTCCCAAGCTGCATCCAAGGATATTTTGAAAATGACATATCGTGTTTAGCCTCTAACAACTAATGTTACTTATAAAACATTACAAATACACTGTATTATTCTAATAAATGTTGTTTTATATTTCTAAGCTATGCATACTATATGTTATATAATTGCAGGCATGTTTCTAAATATAATTGGGTCATTCCGTGTCAACTCATCCAGAGCTTGGCGGCTCAAACTTTTGATTTTGATCATTTGTCTCCTGGTGGAAGATATACATAAATGATGAAGAAAGCCCAAATATTAAAGTTCACTGATCATTAAAGGTAGCAGCTCCACTATTTTTCTTTTACAGAGAGACTTGTCGGTAGACTACAAGATTCTGGCAGTTTCAGCACTTGATTTTGTGATGTGTGCCTATGGCAGTAGCTGAAAAATGAAAAAAAAACAGAAAACATCACGTGTTTTTTTAAGAGTTTAAATGTTAATCACTCCGAATCTATCAAAGATACCTCAATATCCTTTTACTCCCTGGTTTAAAAATAAAAATAAAAATATCTTGGTGTCTATGCATTTGCAAGGACCTGAGTTTATTCTCTGAGATAATGACCTGTGAATATGCACGTCTCTCTGTAAAAGAAAAATAGTGGAGCTGCTACCTTTCTCAGTGTCGCTTTTAGACCCCTAAACTTGCGCCAAATCACAGGCGAAAATTATCGTTTTGACCCTCACTCTACAAAATTGGGGTAAACTCAGTAAATAATGATCAGTGAGCTTTAATATTTGGGCTTTCTTCATCATTTATGTATATCTTCCACCAGGAGAAAAATTATCAAAATCAAAAGTTCGAGCCGGCGAAGTTCCTGAAATTTGGTTGATTTGACACAGAATGACCAAATTCCATTTAAATAATACTGGATAACATAGTATCCTTATTGCCATCATCAGATCTCTGACCAGAGACTCGGGGTCAACTTCAAGAAGGGGCGTGGCTGATGGAGGGCGGGGCTCCAGACCAGGTATGCAACACCAGCATCATCTTTCAAAGTTATCACTTCTAATGCTAACTTTTCCTTTGTGCAGTAAGTTTTCATTTATACATGTTACTAGTTTTACTCTGCAGACACACCACCAACAACAACGCCCAGAAACGAGTCTCTGGAAGTCGGATCCTTTTCTACAACTAGAGAAACACTGGCTGATTTTGATCACGGTCGCCTCGTTTCTCATCGGTGTGGAAATGTTGACTGCAGCTGAACTTTTGGTTAACGTTGCTCATAAGTAGCCAAGCATATACAAAAGTTCCTGTATGTCCTGCTTATTGCTGCAACGCTGCTGGCGCTACACCTAGCAGTCAGCTAGCTAATCAGACATTAGCCTGGCGATATGGCTGCTAGCGCTCTGGAGTGCAGAATTAACCGTTCCTTGTATCGGTTCCTCTGCTATTACGGTTCCATGCTGGCATATTTTGTCTTAGTTTGTAAATTTTTCAGTAATGACTACTCTTGTTATTATTAGGGATGGGACAATATATCAAAATTCAATATATCGCAATACAAAAACGTGACAATACGTATCTTGGGGCAGAAAAATGAATGGTGATATCAGCTCCATGTTATTCTGCTGTAGTAATCACAAATGAGACTCTTGACCATCACATTTTCACAAGCTCTCCATCCAAATTATATTATTGTCACTTTGTAATGACATTTTTTAAATTGTTGTTTACATTCTAGTAGCCAATGGCATCGCTAGAAAGATTTGTGTCTCAAAAATAAACATAATTCTGCACAGTCAGACTTTGTTGCCACTAAGCTTTTATTTATTACATCGTATCGTGGTTGTATTGAATCCTGAAGATCATATATCGCATATTGAATCATACTGTGAGATAAGCAGATCATCCATCACTACTTACTATCATCTTTTATCTTTGCAGGTGGAGCCGCCGACAGGCCCGCAGGTGGAAGTGCAGAGTCCAGCCCGTATTTCACCAGGCGGCACCACGGCCACTCCAAACCGTTAGAGCGCTACCAGAGCTGCATGACGCTCCCCTCCGAGGGCCTGGTCGACCCGCTGGACCGAGTCCGGGAGAGAGGGAGGGACAGGGAGCGGGCGGAGGGCGAGGAGAGGGGGATCGGGACGGGCAGCAGCGGCCCGGCCAGTCCCAGGAGCGTGAACAGCGCCCCCTGTGGTTTGGAGGACCATCACCGCCACCATGTGAGCGCCTCGCGGTTAGGACTGGCCTTACCGCTGGGGCTGACGCACTCATCGCCATCTGCTTCACCCCAACGCATGGAGTGGAAGGTAAACGATAAGATGATACCACTAGTAATAATGGGAGACTGTAGTGATCCTTGTAGGGAAGTGTTGGTTCAGCTACAAATAGGGCTGGGCGATATGGTTGAAATCTTGCCTGGGTCCAGACCTTTGACTCCGCCCACTCCACCAGTTGACTGATTCTGGTCTGGCATAGACGCTGCTATCCAGGCTGTTCTGAATCCATTAAAAGTACCAATTAATTTGAAATCCAAAATACTTTGTTTTTACTTCGCTCTGTGTTGTCAAAGATGCTCTATACTTTCTGAAACGTCTCGGTGTTGTCATGGCTACGCATCAGTGTGGACTTAAAATGACGTTAGATTCAGGCGGATACGTCGGTCTCTAGTGATCGGTTAGGGAAAATCGAATCCCCCTCCCCCACAGAAATCGGTTAGAGTGGAGGCAATGTGAGACTGAAGATGGAAATGGAGTGGAACGAGTTGACAAATATGTCTGATATCAGGCTAGTTGAAATCAATATCACGATAATCAGAAGGATTTTTTTTTTCACGTATGCAAAATGATGTTAAATAATGAGTGAGTTCATCTCATTGAACCGAATGGTAATGTGAGATGTGATGTCAAACAAAAGTTTTTAAATAAAATTTGTTTCTTATCAGTTCAGACAGCAGAATTGTGTGTCATGATATCCCAAAAATCACCATATCATCACCATATGACTCCACTGAAAGACGATAAACAATAATATTCAATTGAAGCCCTAGAAGCCCTAATATTGAATTGAAACTCAGGGAAAAAACAAGGAACCTCTACTGCCAACGAAACAGAAAGTAAAGGAATGAGAAATGGAAATAATTACTGCTGCTGTTGAGGAATTAGTAAAGTAATGTGATTACTTTTTAAATGAATAAGAGTTAGAGAGAGGAAATAAAATAGAACACTGTGTCCTTTGCCCTGAATATCATAGTGGAGTATTCAGTAAAGGATCTTCATGTGATCATGTCCTGATCACATGAAGCAGTCATGCAGCTGTCATGAGTGCATGTATGACTTCCACATGATATTAGAAGTTTAGTCAGACTCGTGTTCACTGTTAGAGACAATCATGTGAGAATAAACTTTATGTTAGTGTGTATTGTAGAACTGGTTTTGACTAGTTTGAAGCGTGCATATTACATTAGCTATATATTGATTTCTTAGAAAAGGATGAACAAAGCAACTACCGTATTTCCTCTAATATTGGCCCGGGCCTTTATTTACCTCAACTGCAAAGGGGACCAGGCCTTTATTGGAAGCAGGCTTATATTAGAGACAGGCCTTTATTTCTAATTCCCTCTGTTTGATAAGTATATTTGCTCATATTTTAGTACAAAGCCTCCTTGTTTTCTGATCTGCTTCTGTTGGGGTTCGTTAGGTATCCGTTTTTTTGTTACTGCAATGCATTATGATAATTATGGTAATCGACGGCGGCACGCTCCAGAGACTTCCGCCAGGAGTTTACCGGTGTCCACCGTTGTTTTTAGCTCCAACCAGCAGCTCTATAGCTCGCTCTGTCGGTCGGTCGGTTGGTTGGTCGGTCGGTCCACAAAAATTTCCCCACCCTTTGGCGGCCTATAGACGCACAGTACGTGGTCGCAGCTATGGCGAATTCACGCTTGTTTCCTTTGTTTTTTCCCCGGCCTGTATTTGGAGCCGGCCTTTATTTGTTCGTGTCGACCACGGCCCCGGACATTATCGGAGACCCGGCTTTTAATTGACTACCGGCCACTATTAGAGGAAATACGGTATACATACTGAAGTGTATAAGAAACTGATATTTCTACCTTTTGGTCAGAGAATATGTGTGTGTGCTTAAGGTTTTCTCTCCAGACATGCCTGAATAAAGAATCCACAGAAGACTCTTGAACCTTTGCTCATTCATTTTGACCCACCAGGTGAAGATCCGTAGCGACGGGACTCGTTACGTGGCGAAGCGTCCGGTCAGAGATCGGCTGCTGAAGGCCAGAGCCATGAAGATCAGAGAGGAGCGCAGCGGCATGACGACCGACGACGACGCTGCCAGCGAGATGAAACAGGTATTTATGGTTTCTGCGGCGTGCCCGGTGTTCACGGCAAGACTGTTCTCTCCACAGAGCCACAGCATTTCATGGTAAATGCGGTGGAGAGCGCAGAATCTCCTCCTATTGTCCATTTTTGCCGGTTGTCAGCTGTCACTTGGCTCGATTAGACTTACTTCCCTGGTAACCGACTAACATAGCAACCATGAACCAATCATAGCCTCTGAACTGACTGTGGCGTTGAGGCCTCCGCAGAGTTTCATTTTTTGAGAGGAGCTCGGTGCGGACCCTCCACACCGCGAACACCGGGCACACCGCAGAAACCAGAAATTTGCCTTAAGGCCGCATGGCTCAGCAGCAGAAAAATACTGACTGATGGCGTGTCAGACCCGCAAACGTAACAACAGCCCACAAACGTGATAAACGCTTCGTAATAAAACCTTGAAGGAATCTGGAATAAATATGATTGGGATTTATTGCTCATTTGTATACACAACACTAGATCAGTCTAAACAGGCAAGAACCGAAAGGACAAGAATATGTGGGAAGAAAATGTCATTGGCTGTTGAAGACATTTAGAGTTAGCAACTTCTATAAGCTGCAGAGTTTGATTATATTAGTGATTTATTACATTTGTGAGAAGTTATTACAATTTTGAAAGCTGAAGATTTTCACCTTCCCGCAAACGTAACAAATCCCTGCAAACGTAATAGTTATTACGTTTGCAGGGAAATGACGTATTACGTTTGCGGTAGGCAACTGCTGTTATGTTAGTGGGAAAGTTATTACGTTAGTGGGATTATTACATTAAAAGCTGCAGATTTGTATTACGTTTGTGGTTTATTACGTTTGTGGGCTGTTGTTACGTTTGCGGGTCTAACATGGCGGCTACAGCTGTTGCCAGTTTTCATTCAAGGGAAACCTGTGTCACTCATCCTCCTAAACAAAATATACTAGAGTGGTGTATGCTAGGCTTGGGCAATATTCCAGGTGAAGTTATTCCTCTGCTGTCTGTGCTCCCACAGGGCCGATACTGGAGCAAAGAGGAGAGGAAGCAGCAGCTGCTGAGAGCCAGAGAATACCGACGAAGAAGAGAGTTCATGATGCAGAGCCGACTGGACTACCTCAGAGGAGACAGGTACCTGCTTTGGTCTGGTTTAGTCTAGTCTAGTCTAGTTTAGTTTAGTTTAGTTTAGTTTAGTTTACTTTAGTCTAGTCTAGTTTAGTCTAGTTTAATCTAGTGTAGTTTATATTAGGTTGGTGTAGTCTAGTTTGGTTTTGTCTAGTTTAAATGGATGTTGCCTTGTGGAGCTCTTTGTTTGTATTTTACCACAACATCATTAGTGTTAACAGTTAATGAAACAAAATCCTCTTACCTTCCACTGCTGATAAAATCCCATCTGAGAATCCATCAACACCCCAGAGACAGGCAGCCACCTTAATCCACAACCATAATCCATCAGAGCAAACAATCATATCCACTTAATTTATGGAAATCCCAACTCTTCCTTGTTCCTCTCAGACAGAAACTTTGATCGCTAGCCGAGACTGAAACAAACGGTGTATGAACTGAAAACCAAACACTTAATTGGCACTTCCTGGTTTGAAGATCAGGTCATGTGACCGAGCATCACATGACCATTCAGTGAAAGCAGTTTGTCCTAAATTAGAAATATAGCCATGTAAAGGAATGGGATATGATCTACATGAATGGGTGAATGGGCAATGACATAAAAAAAGCCAAAATGAAAATTTCTGTAATAAATGGCAAAACTTATTTATACCTTTGCCAATTGTATAAATAATTAACATAGCAAGGGGAAAAAATCAGGATGTATCAGGAATTACAGTGGAACTCATTAGCCACCAGAAGATTGATAAACTGGTACATTTTTATCTACAAAGCCATTATCTGTAAACTGCTTTCTTATTTGGCCACACTGCAAGAGTCTAAGATCACAGTCCTGCATTCTTCTTTAAGTTCCCAGAATCAGAACTGTGTTTTGGGTGAAAAAGACATTTGATTATTTTGCTCCCTGGTCCTGAAACAATCTCCAGTCAAAGCTCCAGTTTGACCATTTTATTCCTCTAAATCAGTCTTATGCAAGATGTGCGCTCCTGTTTCTGATCTAGTCTTTTTTTATTGTACATATTTTAGTTTGGGGTTTTTTTGTACTGTTTTGTCTGTTTTATTGTGTAATCCCTGCTATCATTTCTTGGCCCGGTCTCCCTTGGAAAAGAGATTTTGAATCTCAATGGGACGTCTTGGTAAAATAAAATAAATAAAATAAAGTAAAGGGTTGGTAGAGAAAGAACTTTAGGCAAGGCAAGGCAGCTTTATTTGTATAGCACATTTCATACACTGGGGTAATTCAAAGTGCTTTACAGAGTAATAAATATGCAGATTTACAATTAAAAAGTGCAAAAGTACAGACAAGAGATACAAAAGATAAAAGACTTAAAAAGTAAACTAGTTCAGTTCAAATCAAGTGAAATAGAAAGATAAAAGAACACAACAAATACTCCCACTTTCAGATGCACATTGTGAGTGACCCCATATGTTTTTCTTGAATTTTCTTTTCCCCCTGTCCTTCCTGATTCTACTCTTGATCTGATATTTACATCATATATTTACGTCTTTATTCCACATCTTGCCCCTTCCTGCCTAAGTCCGTGTTGTTTCCCGTTTTCCCCAGGGACGCCTCGTCGTCAGCGGGGGGCGCCGAGGACCCCCGGTCGTCCCAGAGCGCTCAGCCTCACCTGCAGCAGGACGGTCCCAGCAACAACATCCTGCTGCTGAGCCAGAAGAAGAGCATGAAGAGGAGGAACCGCCGCATCCTCGACAACTGGATCACCATCCAGGAGCTGCTGGCCCACGGCTCCAGGTCGCCGGACGGAAAGAAGATATACAACCCTCTGCTTTCTGTGACCACGGTGTGATGTGAGGAGCGAGAAGGGAGGAGGAGGAGGAGGAGGAGAAGGAGGAGGAGGAGGAGAGGAGGTGAAGGAGAGAAGACATGGACAGGAAAAATAGGAACTTGGAAGTGAGAGATTGCAGCGTCAAGTTTGCGGTTCGGAAAAAAAGATTGACAACCCACTGATGCTGTGATCTGAGAAAAGAGGAGGAGAGGATGGAGGAGGAGAAAGATGAATGACAGGAGGGAGAGGAGAAAAGGGGGAGGAGAGGAGTGTAGGTGAAGGAGAGAAAGAAGGAGACCCAGACAGACAAAATATAAACTTGGAACTGAGAGATTGTGGCTACAGAAAAAAGATTGATGAACCTCTGATGGTGTGATCTGAGGAAAGAGAGGAGGGGAAGAAAGGGAGATGAAAAAAGGGGAGGGAAGGAGGAGAACGTAGGCGAAGGAGGGAGAGATTTACATGAGGAAGATGTGAACGAGAGAGGGGAGACAAGAGGTGGATATGAAAAGATAAAGATAAGAGAAGACAGGATGGTGACATGAGGAAGAGGAGGAGGAGGAGATGAAAGCGGAGGGTTCGATTTCTAAGTCAGCGCTGAGGGGATGAGAGGAAAGAGGAGGAGGAGGAGAGGAAGAAAATCACTCTCTAAGCCACTTGTGAGTTCACTAGAATGACTGGAAGGAGGAGAGACTCAGAGATGAAGATGGAGGAGAGGAGGCGAGAAGGGGAGGAGAGGGAATATAGAGAGAATGGTTAGGAAGGAGGAGAGAGGAAGAAACACTGGAGCAGGAGGATGTAGGAGAAGCAGGTGGAGGAGCGAGGATGGAGAGGAGAAGATAGAGGAGAGGATGGAGGAGAGATAGAGACAACGCACAGGACTCTCTATGCCATTTCTATCTCTCTACCTTGTGAGGAGCAGAGAGGAGGAGGAAACACTTCAGCGGGAGGATGAAGCAGATGGAGAGAAGAGGATGGAGAGGATAGAGGAGAGGATGGAGGAGGAGGAGATGAAAGCGGAGGGTTTGATTTCTAAGTCAGTGCTGAGGGGAAGAGAGGTGGTGATGACTGGAAAGAGGAGGAGAGGAGAGAGGGAGAAGATCACTCTCTAAGCCACTTGTGAGTTCACTAGAATGACTGGAAGGAGGAGAGACTCAGAGACGAAGATGGAGGAGAGGAGGCGAGAAGGAGAGGAGAGAAGGTAGAGAGAATGGTCAGGAAGGAGGAGAGAGGAAGAAACACTGGAGCAGGAGGATGTAGGAGAAGCGGGTGGAGGAGCGAGGATGGAGAGGAGAAGATAGAGGAGAGGATGGAGGAGAGATAGAGACAATGCACAGGACTCTCTATGCCATTTCTAGCAGAGAGGAGGAGGAAACACCAGCAGGAGGATGTAGGAGCAGGAGAGGCAGATGGAGAGAAGAGGATGGAGAGGATAGAGGATGGAGGAGAGGATGGAGGAAGAGGAGGAGGAGATGAAGCTGGAGGAGCAGATGGGGAGAGGATTCACCAGACCATGCGCAGAAGTTTTGGGGCGACAAAAGGCTCAATTAAAATTGGGCAATCCTAAACTTAAAACCATTTAAGGATGGATGATCCGCTCTTTTCTAATTTAACTGGTGTTTCTCTTACATTCATCTAGCTGTGGTGGAAAAATGTAAAACGCAATGAAAACTCCTCTGGCCTCCCTCTGGCTTTATCAGAAACATTTACGATTACAGGTGCAGTGGCAGCACAACTGTCCATATACTGTATATATCATGATCTACATATCCAAATAAGTGCCATTGCTGAACTGCAGGACCTACTGGAACTGATGCTGGAATGGGTCCAGAACCGAACTTTGGTCTCAGAACCAAAATCAGCCCCAAGCCTGACATACACACAAAAAACAAAAAACTTGACAGAAAGTGAAGTGAATTTAACATTATCTCACATTCATGTTCAGTTAAAGCTGCTGTAGGTAAGTTTAGAACGAAAGAGTCTCCAGAAGTCAAAGCGCAAGGAACGACACGCCTCCCACTCCTCCCACTGAGTGATTGACAGGCAGAAGTCCCGCCCCCTATGCCTCAGACTTCTTCCTCATTGGTCGGATGGGTTTCCTCGCATTTCACTTTGAAGTGAGAATAGCAGAGGAACGGGGCCGCTGATTATCCTGCTCGTCTTTATTTATTTTTATTCCTATTATTTTAAATAAATGTTAATCTGTAAAAGTTAACTACTGGAGCTTTAAATTTACATTCCACGAGGAAGCGTTATGAGCGGCAAAGGAAACAAACAGCTTCTCATGGAAATATAATAATCCCACGATGGACTGGTGGTTAGAGAGACTGTTCCCAATCCAGATGGTCACAGGTTTGATCTTCTCTACATGTATGTGGGATGTATGAAGACACTTTCTAATTTCACTGCGTGGAATATGAGGATTCAAGTGCTCTAAAAAATATATATGTAAATGTGTTCACAAGCTTGGAGAGAAGAAGGGAGACAAGAAAGAACTCCTGGTCCAAATCCCCTCTTCAGACTCTCGGCTCCTTTCTCTTGTTTTCATCTAAAAAAAAAAGGGTGAAAAGACAGAAAGACGGAATTAAAGGAGTAAATGTCCTCTCCACACTCTCTCTTCTTGTCTCAGAATCAGAATTTATCAGACTTTATTCTCCAAGGACAATAAATGTACAGACATGTATCGTGGTGACACTGGTGCAGAAACGTATTGACAAGTAACATTGAAGTACAAACTGATACACATGGTGCAGGGACAGCAGGAGCTCATATACAGTGTACAGCATACGATAGACATTAGATTTAACATTTCACCCTAAATATACAGTCAGCATCTATCACTATGTGCATTAAAGGAAAAATCCCCCTACACTGTTATATATCATCATCGTCTGTGATATTCAGTGTATTCCAGGAGTTATTTAGTGATGAAGTGTTGTCATTTCATTTTTTTGGTGAACTGCACTTTCCCTCAACCTGCCTGGTCTGCTTCTATACTGCAGTTAGTGATTTACTACGTTTCCCAGAATGCAGTGCGACAATGAGAACAGGCCTGAAGTAAGAGCAAAAGCGCGAGTAAGTAAGAGTCGCCCCCCTTTTACTCAAACCCCTAGCCTGTCTCTCTGCTGCATTGCATTCTGGTCTCTCTCCTGCTCCTGTGGGTGGAGAAACTGGTCTCTCTCCTCTTCTACGATGGATTTCTCCCTGTATGATTGTTGAACGTCTCTTGGTGCAAAATGGCGGCTCTAGAAAGAAGCCCTCGCTCTTTGATTCTGAGGGACTGACACCAAAACCTGACGTTTACCGCTGATGTTTTAGATCACTTGAACATTTTCTGATATCAAACTCTACACCAGAACAACAAAACGGACCCAGGAATGTGTTTTAAGGTGGATTTTTCCTTTAAGGCAGGATGGTGTACAGTATGGTTGCAGCTTTAGAGGAAGGATCAGTGTGTTGGACCAGTGTACAGTGAGATATTTATACTGAGTAGGACGAAATGCATGAAATAAGTTCTGAACGTTGTGGATTATTGGATGTAATTCCTGAATCTAAAGTGGTGTAGTGTACAAAGACTTGTGCCGATCATTTTGAGTAGTGCAAGGTTGTGTAAAAAAAAATGCTGGGTAAAAAAATTAAATAGAATAAAGTAAAATAAGATGTTTAAGTGTCTGGTCTTTCTTTGCGTCATGTAACCAAAATGCAAACAAACAGTATCTTTGGCCCAAAGCTTGTGCGTTGACACCCAACACCTTGTTCTGGAGTGAGAGAGAGACATTGAAGGAGAGAGAGAGAAAGAGAGAGAGGGTGATGGAGGTGATCCCAGATGTTTCTCTGAAAGCAGAAAGCGTAACAGCACTGATCCAAATCTCTCCTCCACCGAGCTAATGAGAGAGAGATAAAGAGAGAGAGAGGGAAAGAAAGAGAGGAGAGAGAGTGAGAGGGAAAGAAAGAGAGAGGGGAGAGGAGAGAGAGGAGAGAGAGGGAAAGAAAGAGGGGAGAGAGATAAGGATGGATGGGTACAGGAAGGAAAAGAGAGACACAGACAGAAATTGCATAATAGGGTAAGAATGAAGGGTGAGAGAGAGGGAGACAGAGAGAGAGATAGAAAGAAATGAGGAGAGAGAGAGACGTTTGGCCTGGTGAGTAACAAGCTCAGGGAGTTTGGGGATTGGATGGAAGAGAATGAGGAAGAGGAGGAGGGCGAGAGAGAGGAAGAGAGGAGGTGGAAGGAGGAACGTTTAGAGGAGGAGAAGGAGGGATCGAGGAAAGCAAAGAAGCGAAAGAGCGGAAATGAGAATGAGAGAGAACACTGGAACGGTATGGAGAGATGATGGCAAAGGTAGATGAGAAAGACAGGAAGAAAGAAAGAAAGAAAGAAAGGAAGGGGAGAAAGCAGAAAGAGGGAGAAGCTAATTTATCCATTCTAGCAAAACACAAAGGATTTAAAATGACACTTGAAAGAATGGATAGCATCTTTAAAAAGAAATAGAGAGAGAAGTAGAAGATAGGAGGCACATGGAGAGAAAGAGCGAGGTGGTGGATGGATGGAGGGAGAGAAAGAGAGAGAGAGAGGTAGATGAAAAGCGAGGGAGAGGGAAGGAGAGATGAAGAGAAAGGGATGCCTTTGTAAGAGTCATCAAGAGAAAAGGGAGAGAGAGAGACAGAGATGGATGGAAACCGAGAGAGGGAGAGAGAGAGAGAGAGAGCATCAAATGATAGAGAATGGGGATTACAAGGGTAGAAAGACAGAAAGAAAGAAAGAAAGAAAGCTGGAGGACAGAGGAAAGTAAGATAAAATGAAACAGAGAAGAAAGAAAGAGAGAATAAGCCAGAAAGAGGGAGGGAGAGAGAAAGAGAGTGAGAGAGAGAGAGAGAGAGAGAGAGAGAGAGATACAGCAGCAGTAAACAGCAGTCAGTCCGGAGCGGCTCGTTAATTCTCCGTCTCCACGGTGACAAGACCAATCAATCACTGCAGACAGACGAAGAGATTTCACTACCAGAACGGACTAACCAGCCTGGGGCGATCCAGCCTGTCCACCATCCATCAGAGAGAGAGAGAGGGTCGAGAGAGAGAGAGAGAGAGAGAGGGAGAGAGACGGAGAGAGAGAGAGAGGGAGAGAGAGAGAGAGAGTTAGACATCCCATAACAAAACAGAGGAAACTGTGACTAAAATCACCTTAAAGGAAAACTCTCCCTCAACCTGCCTGGTCTGCTTCTACTGCAGTTAGTGACTTCCTACATTTCCCAGAATGCCTTTCGACAACCTCCAGAGAATGGGCCTGAAGAGTGAGTTCTTCCAGTCAGAAACAGAGACTCAAACCCCCAGCCTGTCTCTCTGCTGCAGTGCATGCTGGTCTCTCTCCTGCTCCTGTGGGTGGAGAAATTGGTCTCTCTCCTCTTCTCCGATGGATTTCTCCCCTGTATGATTGTTGAACGTCTCTCGGTGCAAAATGGCGGCTCTAGAAAGAAGCCCTGAAACATTTTCTCATATCAAACTCCACTGGAGCTGCTGGAAACATCTGGAGGTGACGTCACCTCGTCTACGATTGGCCGGTTATCCACCAAGAAAAAAAACACATCAAACTACTGAATGCAGCCAGGAATACAGAGTAACATCACCAATAGCTGTTTTTTTATGTATTAAATATGTCTGTGTTAATGTGTTTTAGGCTGGAGTTTTCCTTTAAAAACTCAACACACACACACACACACACACACACACACACAAGCAACAAAAGCAATATTTACAATGCTGGCAAGCCTCAAAGGAACACTAAACACAAAGAGATGGAGAGAGAAGAGGGGACAGAGGGGTTGAGAGTGACAAACAGAGAGGAAAAGAGAGAGAGAAGGAGAAAAGGAAAGAGGGAGAGACAGAAATGTATGTGTGAGAAAGAGAGAGAGAAGTGAGAGAGAGAGTTACGCAACATTAATATCTACAGAGAGAAAGAGGAAAACGGAGAGATTTAGAGCGAGAAGAAGAGATAGAGAGAGTAGGAGGGAATAGCGAGGAAATGGTCTAAAGCGAAGGAAAGATAGGACAAAAGCCAGAAGAGAAAATATATAAGACGGAATGAAAGAAAGCAAAAAGATGAAAAACGACAACAAGAAGAGAGAGAGAAAGATACATCTACAGTGAGTGAGACAGAGCGTGAGCGAGACTGAAATGAAAGAAAAAAGAGGGCAGACAACAGAAAAAAAAGACAATGCGAGAAAGAAGACAGATGAAAAACAGCATGCACACCAACAGAGGGCGAGAGACTAGATGTTAGACTGGAGAGAGAGAGAGAGAGAGAGAGACTCCATCCATCCGTCACTGCTAATGGAGCAGAGCAGCACAGCGGGTTTCCACCGACTGATAGGAAAATACCTCTATTCTACATATATATAACACACTGAATGTCTGTTTGTAGTGTGTGTGTGTGTGTGTGTGTGTGTGTGTGTGTGTGTGTGTGTGCACATGCAAGAGATCCAGACAATCTACTATCTTCTGCTACAGGACCTTTACTGTTCAGTGTTGTGTTTGTGTTTGTGTTTTCCTCATTTTGTTTCCTCTGTGTGTTTCTTAACACTTAACTGTGTTTCCACTGTAAACAAGACAACAAGAGGCTGAGAGGAGGAATTCCACCTCAAGACATTGTGAATTCTGCTTTTAAGGTGGATACACCCCCCCCACACACACACACACACACACACACAAACACACACAAACGCCCACCCACACACACTTTTTTTTTTTTTTTTAAACGGTGATATTTACATGTCTCTCTCTTTCTTTCTTTATTTCCTTGTGTTCTTTTCTTATTTCAGGCTATGTTCTTTTTTTTTTTTTTTTTTGGTACTATCTGTCTTATGTTGATAATGTTCTTTTGTGTGTGTATTCTGTCTCTGTTGTATTGCATATCTGTTTTTAACAGTGTTTTTACAAAAGCCCATCTAGGGACCAACACTGCAAATTACCTTAGGCTACAAATGTTATGATATGTGACATCAGACTGTTTTCGTTTAAATGTTCTATGTCTATGTATCTGTCCCTATTCAAATAAACATTGAAATTAAAAAAGTGCCGGCTGCAACTGAATTATTACTTCATTTTTGTGACTCTACTTTAAATGAGTCATACCACTCTGGCAGCAGATATAATATTCCTGTGAACCTTGGATGATCATTTATGTTCTACAGAAGTTGACACAAATGTAAGTAAAAGGTCAAGACTTTTTCCTTCAAAGCAGGAACATATTAGAGCGACAGAGGCGGATAAGGAAAATAAATGAACGAGTAGTCTGCTAACAGAAAACAGAATGTCATGTTGTTGTTCTATGGCATGTTGGTTATGGTTTTAAATAAAAATCATGGAATCATTAATCTTGCAGTGTCTCCTTGGCTTTATTATGGGTGATTGTTGATTGAAGTGGTTGTATAGAAGTAGTAGAAGTAGTAGCAGCAGTAGAAGCAGTAGTAGTATTAGTATTATTATTATTATTAGTAGTAGTAGTAGCAGTAATAGTAGCAGCAGTATTAATAGTAGTATTAATAGCAGTAGCAGTAAAAGTAGCAGTAGTAGTATTAACAGTGGTAGTAGTAGTAGCAGTAGTAGTATTTGTAGCAGTAGTAGTAATAGGAGTAGTAGCAGTAATGGTATGTTGTAATGATAGAAAAAAAAACATATATATAATAAACTTAATAATAATAAACTTTATTTATATAACACCTTTCAAAACAATTGTTACAAACTGCTTTACAATAAATAAAAGCATGGAATAAAAACACTAGAAAAAAACATAGAAAGTAAGCACAAATAAATAAAATGAAAAAACGGCTACAGCAACAAGATCAATGAAGTAAAAATAGAGCTAAGAAACAAGGAATAAAAGTAAAACACAACTAAGAAGTAAAAATCATAGTAAAAAAGCCTTTACATAAAAATGTGTTTTGAGGAGAGACTTAAAAGAAAACACAGAGTTTGCTAGCCGGAGATTCTCAGGCAGGGCGTTCCAGAGTTTAGGAGCCCTGACTACAAATATAGCTGATATAGATGATAAATCATGGAAATTACACTGTCCATACATAGGACAAACCACATAACCACATAAGTGATTTTATAGCATTTAGACGGCAAGAGAGCATCAGATCACTGCAAGGATCATAAATAGGATAAGGAGGATAAAATGAATGATGAGGTAAAAGAATAAAACAACAAAAACCATCAGATCTGAGTGGAGCAGCTGTGGAGCCTGACAAACTATCAGCAGGCAACAGTGACAGCTGCTGGTTTACTGAGGAACAGCTGGGACTCAAATGTTTCAAATGTATAAGCAGGCAGAGATTTACTGAATCACACACACACACACACACACACACACACACACACACACACACTGTAACGTGCTTGGTCGAGTCTTAGCTTACATTGGCTTTAGGGAAGTAGGCTGCTCCTGGATAGCATGACAGAGCCAGATGACGTCAGTATTGGGATTTCTCACATGTACCACTTTATTCACCTGTACTTGTCAACCATACAATGCCTGGTCTCTACGGCACTATAATCTCTCAACATACATGTAGACTGATATAGTTTAACACGTACCAAATTGTTACTGAGGAGACAAGCTACTCATTGGGACATAGACTGGGAGTAGTACTCAACCTGTTGCTGTAACTCAGTCTCAGTAAAAACAAGGAGTGCCACTCAGTGACTTAATCTGTTACTGCAACCAAACAATGTTCCAAAAGCATAGTAGGCATATTTGCGACCGTTACAACACACACGCACACTCACACACACTCTCACACACACTCACACACACTGGTCAGTGGTCAGTGACAGCCCGGTCCCTCTGCCTGGCTTAAACCACAAACCCTCTGCTCACAGAGAAGTGTTAGGACTCAAGGTACACTCTCTATATCTAACTCCAATAAAATTAACAAAATAGTCAAGATAGCAAGTAAAGGTCTGCGGCACCATCTGCCAAAACATAACATCTCTCTACAAAATCAGGATCATCCGCAAGACCAAACAAATCATACAGAACGTCACTCACCCACTAAACCTAACCTAACCTAAATACGAACGGTTTCCCTCTGGCTGAAGGTTCAACAGTCTCCTCTGTAAAACTACGGAAGCCGAGAACGGCCGTGCTTGCAATTATTTTTTTTAATGCCGTTATCTCGAGATCACGACTTAATTATTTCGTTATCTCGAGATAACAAAGCTCGTTTTCTCGAGATAACGGGTTAATTTATCTCTTTATCTCGAGAAAACAAAAGGCCGATTTCTCGAGATAACGGGATAATTATGGAGAACTCTCAAAATGAGTGTCTGGTTCATTTGATCACACCTGATTTCAGCCTTCAAGATCACTGTCATGACTGTCGGGGAGGATTCATAACTGAACAGGAAGTCAAAGCATAAATGTGTAGTTTTGTTTGCTGCAGTTATGATTTTCAGTTTAAATCAGTTGCTACAGTTGTCAAGACGCCATCTATGCATGCTGGCATGGCACTCCTGATCTCTGATAAACATTATAAGTAATAAGAGGAAATGACATTTTGTTTTCTCGTGATAACAGGTTGATCATCTCGTTATCTCGAGATAACAAAGCTTGTTTTCTCGAGATCACAAGATAATTAACTCGTGATCTCGAGATAACGGCATTAAAAAAAATAATTGCAAGCACGGCCGTTCTTGGCTTCCGTAGTAAAACAAACCCGGCACAAAATCATTTATCCCAACCTGCATCAGCTTTCTAAACAAGGACTCATAATGTTTACATGTCATGTCTTGAATGTCCATGTCTTGATCCTTTGTGTCATGTTGTATACGTATGCCAATGCCTACTACAGCAACACAAATTTCCCTGTGGGATAATGAAGTTCTATTCAAGAGAAAGAGGAAGAATAAGGAGGATGTGATGTGATGTAATGAGATGAGGAGGTTGTGATTCATGGATTGAGAGGACGATGTGGAGAGCTGAGTTTTCAGATGAATTTCAAACTCACAACCACAGAGGGAGGGACTGCTGTTCTGCCTGTCATCATCATCATCATCATCATCATCATCATCATCATCACCATGAGAGGAAAAATACCAAAATATCCTACTCACTGAGAAGTGCTGTTACTTTGCTGAAATTTTACTTTTGTAGAAGTAAAGTTACTGCTGCTTGAGTATGGCATAAGGGAGCCAATTGGACCTCTACTGGTTGGGCTAGGGCACCACATATGATTTGTGCACCAATCATACTCTACTCTATGATTTGTCATCATCATCATCATCATCATCATCATCATCATCATCATCATCATCATCACCATGAGAGGAAGAATACCAAAATATCCTACTCCTACTTTTAAAACATAAAAAGCAGCTTCTTTAGGCCCCGGTGGCTCACTGAGTAGAGCGTGTACCATAAGGCTCAGTCTGTCCTGCAGCAACCTGTGTTCAAATCCAGGTAAAGCATGAATCACCAACAGTTCACAGATGTTTTAATCCCTCTTTTCTTCTCCAGCATACTCAAACAGAGTTTTCCCAACAATCTGAACAGGTCAAGGCCATGGGTTTGGATCTGGAGACATTCACTGACTTTCCTTCACTTTGTTTCCATCACTCATCGCTGGCCAGTTTTTCATGCGGTCATCATGTTGTGGGCAGAGCTAAAGCCATTACTGATTAAAACCCAGAGAGAGGGAGAGAAAGAGAGAGAGAGAGAGAGAGAGAGAGAGAGAGAGAGAGAGAGAGAGAGAAATCATTCTGCATTCTGCAAACATTTCAGTGTAGATTGTAAATTTCCCAGGTCCTGGAAGTTATTTTGAATCCTTATGAAACTCTGTAGATTCGATCAAACAAATAGCTACATAACTAAATAAATCAAAGATAAATTCCAAGATAAACAGATTCATACATAGATACATAAATACATAAAACTCTGAGATGTGAAGCATCTCAGAGTGAGAAGAGAGTTTTATTTTTCCCGGATCACTTAGTAATAAGGATTTTAATCGAAGTATGAACACATTCTTGTTTACAGTAACAGCCTGTG
Organism: Centroberyx affinis; assembly: GCF_046629955.1. Lineage (NCBI taxonomy): Eukaryota > Metazoa > Chordata > Actinopteri > Beryciformes > Berycidae > Centroberyx > Centroberyx affinis. The sequence goes on from NW_027281267.1 coordinate 81,014, forward strand.
AAAGGCTTCTGAACGGACTTTAGTGTTGCGGTTTCTTAGAGGCATTTTAAGAATAGAGAAGTTGTGGAACAACATTATAAGAAATATGAGAATATATGGAAAAATTGAGAACTTTTCTGCTCCCACATTTGCACAATCAATCCACAATCAGGTGTGCGCGCTTGTTGACAGAGCATTAAACTGCTGTTGCTTGGAATTTTTACATATGTGTAGTGACGTTACTTTAGGGTAGACCAATGTTTTCTACTTTGACAACGCCACCTTCTGTTTATTGAGCGGAAGGAGCTCGACCTGATTACTGGTAGGTTAGTTACTTTGGTTCTTACAAAATCACCAAGTGAGGAATGAATCATATCAAAATAAAATACATTTTAATACAGAAATATAGTTTACAAGTTAATCTTTAAAAACACAAGAATACAATAATCATTCCTGTTCCTGCTTCCACGCTCCGCCGCAGCCCCCAGACGAAGCGCCTGGTAAGAGCAAAGGGGAGAAAGAGACACAGCACCGCAAGCCAGCATGCAAAGCCAAATCACTCTAAATGAGGAAACATGCAGTTCCTTTACCACTACAAACCAAACCATGTGCACAATTATATCTTATCACTATATCACCTGGGGTGGGAAATGAGTTTCCCTTCCTCCACCAGCACCCCACGCCGGTAGCTGCAGCGGGGATGGGAGCCACCACCCGACAACCCACCCAGGGCCAGGACGCGCCTGCCCAGCTGTGTATCGGTAGCCGGCTAAAGAGGAGCACACTGACAAAATGTTAAGACGAAACAACATCGAAACTGGCACTGCTACACATGACGATGTCTTGGATGGCACGGTTATCAACACTGGCCAACTACTCCACGGCAAACAGCGTAAACGAAACACTATTCAAATAAAAGAAAAACCCTATAGGAAACAGTGGCTGATAGCCCCGCACTCTCCCATTCATCTGCCCGTCTGGACTGAAAAGAAAACAAAAGCAACATTACAATAAAAAATGTTTAACATAAGATAAATTTAAAAAAAAAAGGGAGCACCCAGAGCACATACTTGCTGAATGCAACGCTTGTGCCAACTGGGTCAATCTCTCCGATTCCCTTCCTACAATCCTGCGGGCGTAAAGAGAGAACTTAAAACACAACCACACATGACATGACAGTATTAACATAAAACCATCGGGGCATACCCGGGACAAGAATGGAGCAATGCCCAGCCTGGATCCACTAGCGCTCAGCCGCAACAGAGTCCCTGGTGTGCCCTGTTTGAAAGAAATGCACACTCTACTCTATGATTTGTCATCATCATCATCATCATCATCATCATCACCATGAGAGGAAGAATACCAAAATATCCCACTCACTGAGAAGTGCTGTTACTTTGCTGAAATTTTACTTTTGTAGAAGTAAAGTTACTGCTGCTTGAGTACAAATCTACTCAAGAAAACATAAAAAGCAGCTTCTTTAGGCCCCGGTGGATCACTGAGTAGAGCGTGTACCATAAGGCTCAGTCTGTCCTGCAGCAACCCGGGCTCGAATCCAGCCAATGGTCATTTGCTGCATGTCCTCCCCTCTCTCTCTCCCATACCTTCCTGACTATCTCTCTGTCATTAAAGCATAAAATGCCAACAATAAATCTTTGAAAAAAGAAGTAGCTCATTTAAATGCACCTGTGTAAAGGTAGTAAGTGAAACAAAACCAGGTACCGCATGAATCACCAACAATTTACCGATGTTTTAATCCCTCTTTTCTTCCCCAGAGGAGAGGGAGGTATTAATGATACTGACAACTTTAGTGTTGTAATTTCAAATTTTAAGAATGAGGAACTTGTTCTATGCGTAAAAAATGTTTCCACACTTTTACCCAGCCACAGTCAGCTGCAGGGTTTGGAGGTGTGACATTTGCTGTTCAACTTGTGTTGCTTCTCACCATTTTTATGCAAAGGAGAAAAGACTGTTTTCTACAAACTAGATCACTCTTACAACAGACTTTTTTTGCACCAATCATATTCTGCTCCATGATTTGTCACCATCATCATCATCATCATCATCATAATCATCATTACCATAAAGTTACTACTGCTTAAGAAAAAATCTACTCAAGTAGCTCTTCTGCAAATATACTCAGAAGTGAGTTATTAAAAAAACAGACAATGCAATGAGGACAAGAGGACAGAGAGTTTGAACCAGGTAAAGCATGAATCACCAACAATTTATAGATGTTTTAATCCCTCTTTTCTTCTCCAGGATACTCAAACAGAGTTTTCCCAACAATCTAAACAGGTCAAGGTCATGGGACTACCGCTGTATTCAGGTGTGCTGTCCTGCCTTGTCACCTTGCTGAACTTAATATTGTTTTTTGCAGAGTGTCACCTATGAGAACTGTGCTCCAGCCTCCAGATCCAAGCCAGACTCCACCTACCAGAGCCTCAGTCCAGCCACCATGGATCAAGACCAAACATACTCTACTGTCACACAGACTAGAGAGTAACGGAGTGCTGAGATAGCATGTCAGCACTCCGTTTCTATTTGTTGTTTAGCACGGAAATGGCCGTATGTATTTCCTGTTGAAACAGGATGTTGGGGCGGGACATGAGGCGGGGAGGGATCATTTAAAAGTGTAAACCAATGGGAGATCAGTTAGGGAGAGAAACACACTTTTATTTGATGGGAGGGGTGGAGGGGCGGGCCTGGTTGGAGTTTTTATTTATGCCTCCTGGGGCACGTTCAATCAACGGTGTGCAGCGCTTTGCTATGGTTTCCGGGTTGAACGTCATGTTTCCTCTAAACGGTGTGTGAAACGGGCTTTGAGGTACGTTGTCTCTCGTCTGGTGGGTGTGTCAGAGGTGTTACCCAATCAGCAGCGACGTGTATATAAACCCCGCTGTATTAAAAAGGCAGTGCGCACAATGGATCCAACAAAAGTCCTTTACAAATGCATCCGCTGCAGCTTGGTGTCTGCAACAACTGAACTAACTAGAAGACATGTTTGTATCTTTTGCTATTGTTTGTACCATTGTGGAGTGACACTTTCATAAACGTTTCTACTCCACTCTACTCCTCTAAATATATAATGGTAAATATTACAATATAATATCACAACAACAGTGATCAGCAATAACGATAGGCCTCATAATAAAATAATTAGCTCATATAGATCCAAACACAGTCTCGAAGGTAAGAAGTGGATTATCCTTCACCTGAAATGTTTGCCTTGTCATCCTGAAATGCAAATGAGGCAAATGTTGGATCACTGTAATTAGGAAGCACAGTTTCCACAAACCCCTTCACTCCATTGGGATGTTCTCTGCTATTCTGAAAGGCAAGGGCAGTGACTGTAACATTGAGCGTATTTTGTAGTATTAAACACATATTTAAAGAACGCAAAAAATGGCCTCCTCAGCTGCCGTAGTTGCAACGCTTGCGTAACACAACGGGATGTTCAACGCACCACCGTTTCCGTTTAAATAAACGTTTTGCTACGCTTTGTCGGGGCTGAACGCAGGGCTGGTGCAGCATGAAGTTATAATTACAGGCATACCGAGCAGGATTTTCCCCCTTGAAATAGCATAAACTCATCCAAAAATGATCCTACTCAATCATGACTTCTGGCCCATATGGCAATTTTCAAAATAATTGTGTCATTAACAGATATAACAGATAAAACACGGGGTTGTTTTCCTAGTGGCTCTGGGGCGGCTCACCCCTGAAATCTAATTGGCCACTCTAGATGCCACCCCAAAATCCTGACTTATGACTGGCTGATGGCCATGTTAGAGGCGGGACCATCAAGCCAGTTCATTTCTTTTTCCAAAACTACGCTCCTTGAGTTCCAAGAAACACGCCAAGGGGAGCAAAGAGAAAACCAAATTAGGGATCAATGTGAAAAAAACACTATGACCAAACAGAATGCAGCACGCACCTGAAGATAAAGACCAAGAAGTAATGTTAGTAGCATAAATTATTTTTACATGCATACAGTTGACAGTGATACAGTTGGCCTGGGCTTTGTATGGAAGAGGATTAGGGCCACATGTGAAAATGTATTTAAATTCTGCAATTAATCTCAGATTTCTGAGAATAAAGTCTGAATTCTGACTCGGGATTCAGAATTCTGACCTGGGACCTGCCTACATCCTTCCTAAATGCCACACTCAGTGCCACCCTTGCTTGAGTCTGTGCCCCACCTCGGCCACCCCAGTCAAAATGGCCTGGACACGCCACTGCTCTAAACTAATCTTTTTTAATGACTGACTGGAGAGCCACAACTTGAAGTGAGTGATACATACATTTGGCGCGCAACCCCAGATAGAGAGAGAGAGAGAGAGAGAGAGAGAGAGAGAGCACAAAAGAAACACAAGCATTACCCATTCAAAATGGTGATATTTGGAGAACCCATTTTGAAAATCTCTATAAAGACATTCCAACAAACAAATTCGTGTAGTGATAGTGTGATCCAGCCCATTGCGCTGTACGGTAGTGAAGTCTGGGGTCCACTCAGGCACAATAGCTTCACCAGCCGGGACAAACATCCAACAGAATCCCTACATGCTGAGTTCTGCAGACACATCCTACACACACAGAGAAAAACACCAACAAACGCATGCAGATCAGAGTCAGGCCGTTATCCTTTAACAATCAACATTCAAAAGCGAGCGCTAAAATGTTTTAATCACCTCAAATTCAGTTCCCCAGACAGACTCCACTCTAAAGCCCTCCGAACCCAAGAGCTGAACCCAGAAAAGAGTCCGCTGTGTCAGTTGGTGCTGAGACTAACTGCCCCCCCTCAGCCACACCCGGACCAGGCTCACACCAACACTGCTTTACCAACACCAATCAGAGTAAACCAAATTATTAAACAATGCAAAGAAACCTATTTGGAACATTGGAAAAAATAAACTAAAAGCCAAAGTAGACTAGAATGTTATCTGACCCTAAAAAGAGATTATGAATTGGCAGAATATCTCTCTACTGTCAGAGATAGGAAGCAGAGACAGATCCTCACCAGGTACAGGCTCAGTGACCACCAATTGGCAATCGAAACAGGAAGACATAAGAAATCATGGCAACCAAAAGAAAACAGAACATGTGGTCACTGTTGGACAGGTGAGGTCGAGACAGAGATGCACTTCCTCCTAAAATGTGAAAAATTTAACTCAACCAGAGAAATCTACTTTAACAAGTTCAGCTCCCAAGTCTCCCACTTCAGAGAGCTTGATGATCAGTCAAAGCTGCGACTTCTACTAGGAGAGGGAAACACAGCAGACCTGAGGTCAGTTTGTAGAAACTTGCCACAACCTGAGGAACAGTGAGTGACCAATACACCTTTTTTTTTTTTTTTTTTTTTTTTTATTTAATCATTTATTGTTTTTTTTTTATTTGTTTTTTTTTATTAACATAATCTTAATCTCTCAATATCTTGAAACCCCACATATTTGATATTTTTCTCTTTGAATGTTATTGTGTACTGAATATAAAATGTGTGTAACCCTTGTTACCAACAAACATGAATTCCTTCACATAGTTTACTGATCCTCACTCTGTGATGGAGGCTCTGGGTTCAGGAGCTGAACACACAGCAACCCAGTTCCTCTGTCCAGGCACTGACTCACACACACACACACACACACACACACACACACACACACACACACACACACACACCTAGACTGATATTCATCTTGATGCTTTGGCAATATTGTCTGTGAACTTTCATGCCAATAAAGCACATTGAATTGAAAAAAATTGAATTGAGAGACTTGATGCAGTCAAAGGAGAGAGTGACTGCATCAATAAGGGAAGTGATACTTGGTTCCTGTTTCAGTGAAGTAGGAAGAGACTCAGAGACTTGGAGATTCAACAGTTTAACATGAATATCCATCGTATCGCGCTCTGTTACGTCTTCCTCGGTGAGTACAGTACCTCTGTCTTTCTGTCCTTCTCTCTGTCTTTATTTCTTTCTGTCTCTTTCTACTAATACCTTTGTTTCTCCCTGTTTATCTGCCTGTACTCCTCTCTTCCTGCTGCTTGGTTTATCTTTCAGTCGGTCTGTGTCTCTAGTTCTACATTGTGGTCAGGGTTGGGCAGATCACTTTAAAATGTGTTCCATCACAGTTACTGACTGCCTCATCAAAACTGTTCTCAGTAACACAATCCAAGGGATTACCCACATTGCTGATTACTTTCAGTTAGGCTACTTTCCATATTTGAGGTATGAAGGTACAAATAGGAAGAAATTTTGTCATGTTTGCATACAAAAACAAATTTTCTTTGGTGCCACATTTTATGAAGATGTAGAACAGATGTAATCCTCCTCCTAATCAGAATACCTGGTATTTTAGGTATAGTATTATATATACTATTATATAGTATTATATATTTTAAGTATTCTGTTACTAGGCAGCCCTGAGTGACTGAATCTATAGTGTAGTGTTATAGGACAGGAAACTAACTTTACTTGAAGAAACCACGGTGGCTGCTAGGTGTAAATGTTATTTTCTTTCACTTTTCTATTAATCATAATAATAATAATAATAATAATAATAATAATAATAATAAACTTTATTTGTATAGCACCTTTCATACAAGAAATGCAGCTCAAAGTGCTTTACAACAAATAAATTACATGCATGAAAATAGACATAGAATGAGCATAACATAAGATGGAAAATAAAACCCACTGAATAACAATAATAAAAATAAAGTTAAGAAATAGAGTACATACAATGCATAAAATCAAGTAAAATACAACATTTTAAAAGAAGTGCAGCAGTGCATAAGTGCGAAGCAAGCAAAAAAAAAAAAAAAAAAAAAGTTTAAGGCCTGTATTAGGAAAGTCAGAGCTAGTTAAAGGCTAAAGTGAAGAGATAAGTTTTTAGCTTTCTTTTAAAAATATTTAGTGAGCTGGCTTCCCTGATATCTAATCATAATCAAATATATCTTTTAAAAACATGGTTACTTGCTTGATGAAGTGTTTTGAAGAGAAGAGGAAGTTGGTAGTTGCAACCAAAATGACTTTTCAAAATTACAAACTGTGGCTGACTGTGACTCACTTTTAACTTTTAACTTGCTAAATTGTTCTTTGCACCTTCTAAGAGCTGGAAAGAAAACATTTTTAATTTTCCAAGCAGTTCCAGAGGAAGAGCGGCACTGCAGCGTTAAATAACTGTTACCAACCTGACCGAGGAAACTTGTTACCTCTGAGACTGAAAACTCATTTTCATCAACTGCTGCCCTCACAACAGTCCCATGGGAAAACACACATGGGAAGTCAAAGCACATGTGCTTTCTGGACACATATTGGTTTTCATATGTGAATTATTTTTTCCACATTGTATTCAATTCAATTTTTATAGGTGTAAAGTGCTTTTTTTGCCACATGAAAATATTTTCACATTTTCACCTGCCATTACATATGGAAATATTTGTTCCACATGGCCTTTTTCCAGTGTATAACCTGTGTATTAACCTATGGAAAAGTATTGTAAGTTGTATTGTAAGTGCACAATATTACTGTGTAGGTACTTGAGGAAAATCTCTGAATTTCGTCAAGTTTTCATCACACATTAATATAGTGTACTTACAATACTACAATATTATAAGGGCATTATAAAGCTTTGAATGCATATGTGGGTTTTCACATGTGGCTTTTCTGTAGGAAGTGCCCTTTAGCACGGCACTTTACCCCCCATCTGCCCCAGAGCTGCTGCTCATTGGCCAACAGCAGAAGACTGTGGTTTTACTTGCAGCTCCCAGTGTGAATGTGTGGAACTGTGTGAATGTGAAGCAGCAGTTAGTGGCTAGTCTCTTACAGTAAGTACTGATCATAACTATTGATCACTCATCTTTTCAGCAGTGCAGTGTGATGTCAACACTGGTTTATTCAGTGAAGACCCTCGTGACCGTGAGGCAAAGGAGGGAGAAAATATCACACTTGCCTGCTCGTTCACTTCGGCTGGAAACAGCAAGAAGTTCTTCTGTAAGGGAGAATGCAAAAATGAAAACATTCTCATTGAAACCGATAAGGACAAAGATCAGAACGGCAGATACAGCATTGAAGATAAGAGGACTGGACTCTTCTATGTGACGATCACACAACTGACCAAGTCTGACTCAGGAAGCTACAGGTGTGGTGTGGACAGACTTCTCACACGTACATACAAGGAGTTTAATATCACAGTGACAGATGGTGAGTTCCCAACAAGTCATAAAAATGTTCCTGCATATTTTTGGAGGCCTGAAGAAAGTTTTCACATCCAAACTAAATCGTATTTGTTGCTGTAGATTTCCATTTGTGTTTACATAGATAAATGCCCATTTATTTAAGACTGAATATGATTAATATTTCCAATGCAATGTGTTTAGGCTTGTAACTCAGAATATTTCGATCACCACTTAGAAGAGTATTAATTTTTTAATATAATGTGAATAGTTCATGATGTCATGGCCTCTTAGAGTCTCCATAGTAGTTATGTTGCAGTAAAATACCTGATAAACTCTGTAAAACTGTGACTACACACATTACAGTTAATTTAAATATTAATGACCAACCACATTGTTTAGCTACTTCTCAAAACTATATATCCTTGGTGGAACATTAACATTTAACTATAACTATTATTTAATTAATATTGATTTTAAAAGATTTCTTAAATATTTCCATAGCATTTATTTTTCTTTATTTATATTTGATGTTACCACTGTTTACGTGAAAAGAAGCATCTCATCCTTCTCATGATATCAGTATTCAGTTCCATCGCATTTTTGTTGTTCACAGCTCCAACCGGTTCAATACAAGCCTTGACTGTCTATCCTGATACAACAACAGTCATAACAGACACAACAGACACAACAGACACATCAGCCTCCATAACAGGAAGCTCAGGAAGCTCCACTCCCTCCTCACCTCTCAGTACGAAACTCCCGGCTGCTCAGGTTTCAGGTACAGTATGGGCTTCTTGTGTGGTAAAGGTTTTATTGTTAATATGAAAAAACAAAACAAAAAAATGTGCAGTATGGTGCTAGTTATAATGATGATTAAATATTATATATACAAAAGAATAGTAAAAAACACAAAGTTACAGAAGTCCAAACGGCTCGTTTAGAGGCTCACTTTTCTAATATGGATTGTGTGGATTTAGTTGGCGACCGTGTGTTTTGATACTTTCACCATGTTTAGATAGACCATCCAACTCCTTTATCATCACAGAGGCAAGGGAGATCCCGTTGTCCACAATATGAAATGTGAGATGAAATACTTTTTGATAAAATTTTCCACATCTTGTAGAAGAATCTGTTGTAGCCATCATTTGTTTGTCAACACCGTCAGTCAGTCAACACCGTCAATGATTGTCAACATCGTCAAATGTTTTTGTTAATTTTCAAAAAAATATGTTACTCTTTGTTCAGTTAATGCTGTTGATCTTTTAAAGCTCCAACTCATCTACATCTAATGATGCCTTTATTTGCCTAAGAACATTGTTTTATATTCTTAATGTTGAAAACAAATATAGAAAATTAAGGAAATTGGAAACTGGATTTTTCAGAGGCAATTTCTGTTTCAGCACAGCACATAAAAGTAAACAGAATAAATTGTACGAGATGATTTAAAACATGTTTTATACATACTAAGAGTAAAGTAGACATGAGGAGTTTAGAGTAACACAAGATGTCGCTACACATCTCTAAAATCATTTCTAAGTATGAGCTAAACTAGATGAATGTAGTAAGTCAGGAAACGTCTGCTCATATCTCACCAGGATTTCCGGTTTATCTCTTATCTATGTTTTTTCTTAAATGATGTTCCCTTCATCCCCTGCCTCTCTCTCTCTCTTTCTGACTTGCTCTCTTTCTCCCTCCCTCTCTCTCCCCTCTTCCCCACTCTCCCTCAATCTCTTTCACCCAGGTGGCTTTCTGGTTTTTGTTGTGTGTGTGACTGTTGTTGTTGTGCTGCTGGCTGTCAGTCTACTGCTGCTCTACAAATGGAAGACAAAGAGGGAAAGTGATGGTGAGTTCTTCCCACCCTGTCAATCTCTATCATCTTCCAGTACTTACTCATTTAAACAGACAGACAGACAGACAGACAGACAGACAGACAGACACACACACACACACACACACACACACACAAAAACAACAACCTTTGTACTGTCTATCCACAGGTTCGAACACCAGGGGAAACTCAGATAGCAGAAACTTGGAGGTGACTTTTTTTATTTCTTCGTATCTATTTTTACTGTCATTGTTGGTTTCAACCATGGCTTCTAACACTGTAAAAGAGAAATGTAAAAAAAAAAAAAAAAGTCTTGGCAGCACTGGTTGCCAAATGTACTGTGAAATTACAATACAGAATGGTAAATTAAATCATTGTGTTTTCTCTGAAAAATATCAGTCAAGTACATTATCAGTGAAAGCATCTAAAATTGCACATTTCCAATTTTCCTGATATTTTCATTCATAGATTGTTACTGTAATGTTTGCATGCCTTTCTAATGTGAGAGGAAACTGATGCCAACATGAGGAGAACAGCAAACTCTACAGTTTATATTTGGCAACCCATGCAGTCAAGCTCTTAATTGTTTTTTTAACCTTTTTTTTGTTTGTTTTATCTATCTTTACTTTTTAATAACAAGAAATTTAGCAAAATATCTGGGCGGTAACATTGGTTGGATTTGTATTGACATGTCCTTGTATGTAAAATTACAGCTCCACTTGCAAAAGTAGCACTATTATGCGTAGCTACTAATAGTGTTACCACTATTACACTATCACTAGCACTAGTATGCTTTTTAAAACAGAGAACACATTTTATAATCTATTAAATAACAAGAAATATAATAAATGTTAATAACTAATTTTTATTAAGTGTTATTATTTTGAAAAACATGTGAAATCCTTTAAAATGTACATTATATAAACTGTTTACAGTGTGTAGTATTAATGCAGAACAGATGTAGGATTGATGCAAGATGGAGGACTGTTTCCATGGCTACCACTGTGTTCCAGGTGTGCTGTCCTGACGTGTCACCTTGCTGAACTTAATATTGTTTTTTCCAGAGTGTCACCTATGAGAACTGTGCTCCAGCCTCCAGATCTGAGCCAGACTCCACCTACCAGAGCCTCAGTCTAGCCACCATGGATCAGGACCAAACATACTCTACTCTCACACAGACTAGAGAGTAGCGGGGGATAAAATGTTTCATGTTGGATAAAATGTTTCACTCAGAATTGAGTGTGTGTTAAACCGGAGATGGGCGTGGTTTAGACAGAAACGTTAATGAAACAGCATTTTCAGAGCATCTTGTTTCCTTAATGTGATGCATTTCCTGTTGAAACAGGATGTTGGGGCGGGACATAATGCAGGGAGGGGTCATTCAAAAGTGTAAACCAATGGAAGATCAGTTAGGGAGAGAAAGGCAATTGTAGATTGTGATGTTTTATTGGTTGGACTTTTTTTTTTTTTAGGGTTAGAGTTAGGTGCCTCCTAGTGCAGCATGAGGTCACCATTCAAGATACACTGTTTTCCATGAAGTAAATGTAATGGGATTTTGATATATATGTACAAAAAAAATAATAAACAAGACAATAAAAATGTAATGTAAATTTTTGGTAGTTATTTCTTCAAACTTTCATTTTCATTTTTTTATTTTATTGTGACCTAAAATGCCAGAAATCTCTAGTTTTTTGCAGTCAATTTAATTTATTTATGTCACAAGCATGTCTTAAAGGCCTTTACAGAGAACAAGCCTACCTAATCTAATTGAACTACATGATGTAAGACAGTGATTCTCAACCTTTTTCATATCAAGGACCCCTAATTTAGTCCACATTAGGGGCACGGACCACCATTTGATTAAACAAAAGCGTGTACAAGGGTTTCGGCATCAGCCAACTTTAACAAAGGATGAATATTTGTGATGTTGCGAAGGTGGAAGTGTGCTGTGGAACTCTGGGTAATCAACCTTTTTCATATCAAGGACCCATAATTTAGTCCACATTAGGGCCACAGGCCCCCATTTGATGAGATTTTGTCTCTCGGGCCCAAATCGGACAATATTTATATTGTTAGATACGATTTTGTCCAGAATTCCAAGACTATCTGTATTCTCTAATTGTGTTAAATCTTGTTAATTAAATAATGGTGAAGTTTAACAATCCATCAAATTGCTGACGATCCCCTGGAACCCCCTCAAGGATCCCTGGTGGTCCCCGGACCCCACGTTGAGAACCACTGATGTAAGACAACACAAGGAATCAAAATAAAGCATAAGACACAGAATAGCAGATTTTATCAAGACATAACAGCCTACCTGTTCTATATATCCTAACCTACCTGACAACACCAGCCTGAGACCATGAAGAAAACAGATGAGACAGAGAGCAGCAGAGACTGTCTAAGATAAGGTAGAAGAAGAGACCGTGTCGGCCCCGAGCCAGACGGTGCTATGGTTGGTCATATGACAGTGAGAATAAATAGGTTTTGAGTTTGGATTTGAACAGAATTAGCTTCCCTAATCGTAAGAGGGAGTTGGTTCCAGAGGTAGGGAGCTCAGTAGGAGACACTCTACTGCCTGCAGAGTTCTTCTTGATTCTAGGGACAGAAAGGTAACCAGCGTCCTGCTATTATTCTTTCCAAGACTTCAGAGAGAAAGGGAAGATTTGAAATTGGTCTGTAACGATAAGGATCAAGGTTTTGGAGCTTTAAAGTCAGAGGGCACAGTGCCAGAGGAGAGGGAGGTATTACTGTAATGATACTGACAACTTAAGTGTTGTAATTTCAAATTTTAAGAATGAGGAACTTGTTCTACGTGTCAAAATTGTTCCCACACTTTTCCCCAGCCACAGTCAGCTGCATGGTTTGGAGGTGTGACATTTGCTGTTAATTTTGTGTTGCTTCTCACCATTTTTATGCAAAGTAGAAAAGACTGTTTTCTACAAACTAGATCACTCTTACAACAGACTTTAATTGCACCAATCATATTCTGCTCCATGATTTGTCATGATCATCATCATCATCATCATCATCATCACCATGTGTGGAAGAGTACTAAAATATCCTCATCAGGGAGAGGTGCTGTTACTGCTGAAATTTTACATAAAGTTACTGCTGCTTAAGTAAAAATCTACTCAAGTAGCTCTTCTGCAAATATACTCAAAAGTGAGTTATTAAAAAACAGACAATGCAAAGAGGACAAGAGGACAGAGAGTTTGAACCAGGTAAGGCATGAATCACCAACAATTTATAGATGTTTTAATCCCTCTTCTCTTCTCCAGCATACTCAAACAGCGTTTTCCCAACGATCTAAACAGGTCAAGGCCATGGGTTTGGATCTAGAGACATTCACTGACTTTCCCTCACTTTGTTTCCATCACTCATCACTGGCCAGTTTCTCATGCCATCATCATGTTGTGGGCGGAGCTAAAGCCATTACTGATTAAAACCCAGAGAGAGAGAGAGAGAGAGAGAGAGAGAGAAGGAGAGAGAGAGAGGCTCTTCAGCTATTTGACACGTCAAACAGAAGGAGACTGGAAGAAGTGATAGAGGCAGTTCCAGCGGAGTTGAATGATATTTCTACATCTGGATCAAGTTCAGAATGAATATCCACCATGTTGTGTTGTGCTGCCTCTTCTCTGGTGAGGACTGACGATCTTTATAATGCTGTAATACAGATTCATGTTGCACATTTTCATTCATACATTTGTACTTAAAGAGTAACTAAATGTGAGTAAACACAGCAAATTTAAAGAGTACACCAAACCCAAATCTGTGTATCTGAGTACAACCTCTATAGTGTTGTACTCTATAGAGTTGTACTCTATAGAAGATGACATCACCTCAGCCAATAGCAGATAGCAATTTCAGTAGCATGCTTTTTACCTCCACAAGACTTGGGAACCTGAATCCCTGGATCAAACCAGCAGTAACAAGCCTAGGTGTTATCTTAGATTCTGATCTAAGTTTTCATTCCCATATAAACAAGGTGACCAGAACAGCATTCTTTCATCTTAGAAATTATGCTAAGGTGTGGACCTTCCTGACCCAGAAAGATGCTGAAAAACTAACTCACGTGTTTGTTGACTGTTGACTGTTGTTAGAAGTACAAAACCCCACTCAAAAGAAGATTAGTAAGAGCCTGTGAAAGGCTTCTGAAGGGACTTTAGTGTTGCGGTTTCTTAGAGGCAAGAATAGAGAAGTTCTTGAACAACATTATAAGAAATATTAGAATATGTGGAAAAATAGAGAACTTTGCTGCTCCCACACTTGCACAATCAATCCACAATCAGGAGGTGTGTGCTTGCTGACAGAGCATTAAACTGCTGTTGCTTGGTATTTTTATTAGGGCCCGAGCACGACCTCGTGCGAAGCCCTATTGTATTTCGTTTTTCGTTCACTTTTGAGGGCCTAAACATGCTCGAAAAGTTGCGAAACTTTGCACACGCGTCAGAAGTGGTGAAAAATTATATATTTTATGGGTCTTGCGCATGGGCGTGGCAAAACGGCTCGATAGCGCCCCCTACAAAATTTCAACGGAGTATCCCTCGCCGTACGTTTGTCCTAGACTTACGAAACTTGGTAGGCACGTGTATCATGTCCAGACTTAAAAAAAAGTCTGTGGTACCATGCGCCTAAAACCAACAGGAAGTCGGCCATTTTGAATTGATTGCAACATTTTTTGGGCGTTTTTGGGCGTTTGCAGGGGTCGTACTTTAACGAACTCCTCCTAGGCGGTTGATCGGATCCACGTCAAACTTAATCAGCGTGTATAAAAGCCCTCGACGATGAAAAGTTATCAAAAGCTTGAGTTTTGGTCACACGGCGTTGCCATGGCGGCGCGGCGAATTTCGATGTTTCGCCGTTAAACAGGAAGCTGCCATAACTTGAGTGTACATCGTCCGATTTGCACCAGATTTCACATGCTGGACAAGAGTCCAGGCCTGAGGACATCTACAGGCCGATTAGGAGTCATAGGCATTGCGCCACCTACTGGTGACATGAAACAGGAAGTGGGTTGTAACGTGACTGTACATGGTCAAATCTGGCCCAAACTTCACACGTTTGACTAGTGTCCAGGCCTGACGACATCTACATGCCGATATTCTGTTATAGTCATTGTGCCACCTACTGGCAAGAGGAAACAGGAAGTGGGTTGTAACGCCACTGTACATGGTCAAATCTGCCCCAAACTTCACAGGTTTGATAACGGTCCTGGCCTGAACACATCTACATTCCGATATTCGGTTATAGTCATAGCGCCACCTACTGGCGACAGGAAGTTGTGTGAACTTGAGCGTACATTGTCCGATCTGCACCAGATTTCACATGCTGGACAACAGTCCAGGCCTGAGGACATATACAAGCCAATTGGGAGTCACAGTCATTGCGCCACCTACTGGCGACAGGAAGTAAGCCTTATGTGACAATCGCCACATGATTTACATGGAATTTTCATGGTGTGGGCCACGTCGACCGGTCGGTGTCCGGTAACGACGCCGCGGCTGCAGCACACCCCGACTGCAGCACACCCCGACTTGCACACAGAGGCGAGGGCCCGCTCATCACTGCTTGCAGTTTTAATATATGATTGGTACTAGGGTTGGGCGATAGGACGAATATATCGGCTATCGGCAATTGGCTGAGTCCATCGCCGGTTGATTTGTTTGGGTGATTTTTGTCATTTTATTTTGCTAATTTAATGGTCTAATTTAATGGTAAATAATTAACCTGTAAAGAGCAATTCAAAGTGTGCATGAATAGGAACTGGCAGTTGGAGTTGGGCCATATTTTGCACGTTCTTGTTGCACTGATTTCCGACGAGTCTTTCACAAAACAGGGCAGTGAGCTCCCACTGTCCTTTAGAATTGATTTTAAAGTTCTTTTACTTGTATTCAAAGCTCTTAATGGCTTAGGACCGGCCTACATTACAGAATTCCTGCTGTTCTACATTCCATCAAAAGCCCTCAGGTCTACTGCTGGTGTGTTAGAAGTACAAATCCCCACTCAAAAGAAGATTGGGGATGCATTGGGGATGGATGATTTTTGGCTGGACCGCAACAGCGGGGCCAGCCCTACAAACGCGAATTTCTGTCACTGACTGACTGACTGAGTGACTGAGTGACTGAGTGACCAAGTTACACCATTGGTCAGCCGTGGCACGTGGCACATCATAGCGTCACAGAGCCAGAAATTTAAGTTTCGTTTTCTCCGCCATCTAGTTTCTCTGCTGAGATCAGGAGCCCGTTTCTCCCACACAGTAAGCAGGCTGACCAACATCATGCATGTAAGCTGAAGCTAAAGTAGAATCTATACAATTATATCATATCACCGTTTATGTCGATGCATATGCGCGAGCTCAGTCCACCTGAAGCCCTCTGTTCTGTCGGGGGAGAGAGAGACACAAACAAGCATGGAGGTTTCATCACGCCGAGGGCTTATTGCCGACCTTCCCGAAGTTTCCCGGGGCCACGGTTCCGGCCGGTGCCGCTAGCTGGCCGCCGATTTGTTCCCGATGATCCGGCAGAGATTTCGGCCGGGGTCCCGACGACGATGCGCCCCCGGTGTCCGGCGAACAGCGTTTTCGGCACCGACGGGTAACAGAGCGCCTGGCGCTTGGATCGGCAGGATCGATGCGGGCCGTGGGCGGTGGAGACGACAGCGGTGGAGAGAGAGACGGGACGCGCTGGAACGATCAGTATGGATGTATGGACTATTATTCTGTATTAGCAGTCTACAGTGGAGTTAGTTACACCATTGGTCGGCCGTGGCACGTGACACACTCATACACGGTCCAGCCATATACTAGGTTTTGACCTAGTCTTGTTTTTAATGCAATGCATTTTGCTTGTTCTTTTATATGAATTTTATCTTTTAATCTGCCTTCTATTGATGTAAAGCACTTTGAGCTGCATGTTGTTTATGAAAGGTGCTAAACAAATAAAGGTTATTATTATCATTATTATTATTATTATTATTAGATGTCAGGTTTCACACAGATTTGGGTTTGGGGTTTAGTTACTCTTTGATTTGACAAAATGTTGAAATTGTTGGTCGCTCTATTCTTGTTTCTATCCTATTCTTCTAATGTAATGAATTTTGAGAGGAACCATGCACAGGAGGTACTGACCACAAGTATTCATTATTCATCTTTTCAGCAGCACTGTGTGATGTCAACACTGGTCTCCTCTTTGAAGACACCCGCGAGTACAAGGCAACTGAGGGAGGGACTATCACAGTTAGATGCTGCTGCTTTTCGCAGGTTAGAAGCAACAGCAAGTACTTCTGGAAGGAGGAAAACAACAATAAAAAGATTCTCATTCAAACCAGCAGAGACAGGGAACAGAACGGCAGATACCGCATTGAAGGAACAAGGACTGGAGTCTTCTTTGTGACGATCACACAACTGACCAAGTCTGACTCAGGAAGCTACAGGTGTGGCGTGGACAAATATCATTCATACCAGAAGATTAATATTACAGTTACAGATGGTGAGTTTCTACTGAGAAACAACTTATAGTCGCTTTGAGTCCTTATTCAATACTGTAACCACAGCTAAACAAATAAGTAAGTAATTCAATTCAATTCAAATCTTTGTTATCCCACTGGGGGGAACTCAGTTTGCAGCCAAAGACGCCATGAAACAGCATCTTTACTTCCTTGATTTGATGCATTTCCTGTTTAGACAGGATGTTGGAGTGGGACATAACACAGCGAGGGATCATTCAAAAGTCTAAACCAGTGGAATATGAGTCAGGGAGAGAAAGGCTATTTAATTTGATGGGAGGGGTGCGGAGGGGCGGGACTGTTCAAAAATCTGATGGTTTTATTGGTTAGAAATTTATATTTAAGCCTACTGGTGCAGCATGAGGAGAATAATAGATTTTTGTTTTGCACATAAATTACATTGGTTACTGTAAACTCCCCACCCTTGTCAGAAACTGCAATTTCTCACTTATTCTCATGAGTTTTGTCATGGAAATGCCACCAAAAAAATCAATAATAGATTCCAAGACGGTTGCATAGACAGGCAGACAGACAGGTACAATAGACAGATATGATAACTGGATCTAAGTTCTTTGTATTAATGCATTTAAGTTAAAATCTGTCTAGTTAAAGTTAGAATGTGTTTCACCTTTAACCAGTTCCTCTTCCTCCAGATGACCTGCTTGCAACAACAACAACAACCAGAGATGAAAGTATGTTTTGTACATGTATTTCAAGTAAAATGTCATATTTTTTTAGACATGAGGAGTTTACAGGAACACAACATGTCTCTACACATATAGTTTAGGATGTGTTGAAAATGTTAACATTGTTTCTAAGTATGAGCTAAGCTAGATGAATGTAGTAAGTCAGGAAACGTCTGCTCATATTGATCAGACTAAATTATTTGATATTCACATGCAATAGGATGATTTTTCTCATTTACAATATTATGCTCTCTCTCTCTTTCTGACTTGCTCTCTTTCTCCCTCCCTCCCTTCCTCTCTCCCCCCTCTTCCCCTTCTATCTCTCGCCCAGCAGGTGGGAGAGACAGAAGGAGAGTTGCGGTTGTTGTTGTTGTTGTTGTTGTTGTTGTGCTGCTGGCTGTCAGTCTACTGCTGCTCTACAAATGGAAGACAAACAGGGAATGTGATGGTCAGTTACCTTCCCACCCTGTCAATCTCTATCGTCTTTCAGTACTTCAAATAGTCAAATAGACACACACACACACACACACACACACACACACACACAAACAAAACCTTTGTACTGTCTGTTCCACAGGTTCGAACACCAGGGGAAACTCAGACACCAGAAACCCAGAGGTGACTTTCTTTAACTCTTTGTATCTCTGTTTATTCTCTTATTTCCACCATGCACTGTAAAAAAAAAAAGTAAAAAAGACAAACAAACAGTCAAAAGCATGGTAAAATATATAAATAAATTTCCAGTTTTCATGTTATTTCCATTCAAAGATTGTTACTGTAATGTTTGCATGCCTTTCTCATGTGAGAGGAAACTGATGGCAACATGAGGAGAACATGCAAACTCTACAGTTAATATTTGGCAACCCATGCTGTACTACCATATTGGACTAGTTTCTTTTTTCTTTTTTCTTTTTTACAGCGCATAGGTTAGATAAATAAAATAAATACTACCATAGTTGACTGTTTTTTTGTTTTTTTTTGTTCATTTTATTTTTATTTTATTTTTATTTATTTTTTTGACAGGGGAATGACAGTTGCAAAAAAAAAAACAAGAAAACATTATATACTTTTTTCTTAACGAACAAAATTTGCAAAATAACAGGAAAATATCTGGGCTATAACATCGATAGGATTTGTATTGACATGTCCTTGTATGTAAAATTACAGTTCTACTTGTAAAAGTAGCACAATTATCCTTTTTAAAACAAAGAACACATTTTATAATCTGCTAAATAACAAGCCAGAAAGTTAATAAATGATAATAACTGTAATTTTGATTTGAGTTTTATAATTTTTTGGAAAAGACATGAAGTCCTTGTGGAAAAAACAAAATCTGTTTTTTGTTGTTGTTTTACAGTTTCACAGTGTGTAGTGTTAATGCAGAACAGATGTAGGATAGATGCAAAATGGAGGACTGTTTCCATGGCTACCACTGTATTCCAGGTGTGCTGTCATTCCTTGTCACCTTGCTGAACTTAATATTGTTTGTTGCAGATTCCCACCTATGAGAACTGTCCTCCAGCCTCCAGATCCGAGCCAGACTCCAACTACCGGAGCCTCAGTCCAGCCACCATGGATCAGGACCAAACATACTCTACTCTCACACAGACTAGATAGTAACGGAGTGTGGAGAAGCTTGAGTTTGTATTTG
This sequence comes from Centroberyx affinis, assembly GCF_046629955.1. Taxonomy (NCBI): domain Eukaryota; kingdom Metazoa; phylum Chordata; class Actinopteri; order Beryciformes; family Berycidae; genus Centroberyx; species Centroberyx affinis. The sequence continues at coordinate 100,842 of NW_027281267.1, forward strand.
TATCTGTATTTGATGAACAAACAAAATTCTTTGTATTTTTATAAAATGTTTAGCTCGGAAATGGGCGTGGTTTAGACAGAAACGTTAATCAAATTGCATTTTGAGAGCATCTTTCTTCCTTAATGTGATGTATTTCCTGTTGAAACAGGATGTTGGGGTGGGACATAAGGGATCATTCAAAAGTGTAAATGTTACAGGTCTCAAACTGTGAGCCTGTAAACAGATAAGAATTCATGTAAAACATATATATATGTATATATATATATAGTTCCTGTATATGTATATTATATATATTTTACTTTTCTGTTTCTGTATCTGGTTTTCTGTATTCCCATGTTACTCTCTCAATACTACTGAGCCCCTCTGGGGTCACATGGTAGAAAAAAAAACTTGGTGTAAATCCATGCGAATGGATTTGTAAACTGTGTGCACGGATTTCAAAACCGTGCCCTCGGATTCATAATCCGTGTGAACGGAAACACAAAGCTAAATCAATTTAACTAATTTCACTATCGTGTTTCACCAACGCGTTTCAGCTTGTGGCCTTCATCAGGGTCATGGATGACCCTGATGAAGGCCACAAGACCTCTTCAAGCTTTTTTCCCTTCTCCATGCACCTTGGAAGTAGGTGAAGTTGTGTCAGAAACCCCTACGCTACTATCGTTAAATCTGCCATTAAATCTAGATAACATTGAACTTACTTGGTGGATGTGGTCAATGCCGTCCATGCAAGGCAGGTCCATTCACTTAAGAACAGAAGAGTGCATGTAACCATGCGCACAGATTTGTAAACTGTGTGAACGGATTGTGAAATGGTTTACAAATCCATTTGCACAGTTTACAAATCCGTTTGCACGGACATGCGACCCCAGAGGGGCTCCGTACAATATAATATAATATCAGAAATAAAATAGTTACAATTTATTTTGCTTCTGAATAAACAAATTCTTCATTCTACATCTGCCATTAACTAATTCTGGGTTCAATGTTCAGTACAATAACGAAGTTGGTGTTCAATTCACGACTCATTAAAAGGAAAACATAACTATTAAATGTAAAAATTCTAGGTTCTGATGTGCTACTTTAACCTCACTTATAGTGGAAATAAAGAAACTAGCACATTGTGACCACACTTTTTGTGTAGGCCTATGTCACATAAACCAGTGGGAGATCAGTTAGGAAAAGAAAGGCATTTTATTATTATTCATTATTTTCTGAACTATCTTTCATTGTTTGGTGTCTCTTGCTGGTTTAGGCTACTCAGGGTTGTCAGATCTCATGAGAGAAACAAGCAAACAAGCAGCCAGAGTGTCAAAAGAAGTGGATAACACTCGGCTATACAGAGTGAAAGTGGGATAATTTATACACAGTGAAAATATAACTCATTTGATGTATTTAGGTATTCATGTCACTCTTTATATTCAGTAGCCTACACCCTTCTCACGTTCAAGTGTTCTTACTCATGACTTCTTGTATGTAAGTAAATAAAAAAAATATACAGTAGGTAGCCTATAAATTGACTATACACCAGGCCATCTAGAGCAGAAAATAGTAATTTGGCCGATTCTGCAGGTGGTGACAACATCTAGTAGAGAGAGAGAGAGAGAGAGAGAGAGAGAGAGCTGGCAGCAGGTGGGGATGATGTTTGACAGATTGTATTTCATCAGAAATTATCTCACACAAATAAGATATTGTTGTTTTTTTTTACAAATGCATCCCACGACTGTCGCGATCAAGTCCAAAGTTGCTTATAATAAGCGGACATGGCAACCCGCAAAGTCGGCCCCGTTACGTCTTTCTCACACAAACCGGCTAAAGCTGCAGTTGCTTTCTCCCGACCTGAATGCATTGTCGGCCAGTCAACCAGTCGTACTGACTCGGTATTCCTTGGCTGGGTGAGACTCAAAGCCAATCAGAAAGAGCTGCAGATTATCTGTAGCATCTCTCTTGACGGGAACTAACAACAGGAAGCCTATTGCTGAGGTTCAAACACATCTGTCGAGAGGATATTTGTGGCGCGGCTGATTGCATCCCTTAAAGGAGGTTTAAAAACTGGTGGACACAGAATCAAACATTCCAAAAAGTGATGGGGACATGTCCCCAGCGTCCCCAGTGTCAATGACGCCTATCAATCAAACATAGAACATAATGATGTAAGACAAACACAACAAAGCAGAACAAAGCACAAGACACACAATAGCTGCAATGAGCTGCAACAGAAGCCAAACAGTGGAATGGACAGTAACAAGAGAAGACAGCGTTTTCTACAAACTACATCACTCTCACAACACACATCAGCTGCCGATCCAGCTGACTGAATTTCAGCTTTAATCGCACCAATCATATTCTGCTCCATGATTTGTCATCATCATCATCATCACCACCATGGGCGGCAGCTACCAAAATATCCTACTAAAGGAGAAGTGCTGTTATTTTGCTGAAATTTAACTTGCGTAGAAGTAGAGTTACTGGTGTTTAAGTAAAAATCAACTCAAGAACATGTGGAAAGCAGCTCATTTCAAATGTACTCAGAAGTGAGTTATTAAAAAAAACAAAATGCTACAATGCAAAAAGGACAGAGAGTTTGGACCAGGTGAAGCATGAATCACCAACAATTTACAGATGTATTAATCTTTTCTTCCCAAACATACTCAAACAGTCCAACAATCTAAACGTCAATCTAAACGTAAAGTCAAGGCCATGGGTTTGGATCTGTTGACATTAGCTCACTTTTCCTCACTTTGTTTGCATCACTCACCACTGGCCTGTTTCCGATGCGGTCATCATGTTGTGGGAGAGAGGAAGTTGATCTTAAAAGTTGACACACACACATATTAAGACACGTCAGCTGTTTGACACGTCAAACAGAAGGAGAGTGGAAGAAGTGATAGAGGCAGTTCCAGCGGAGTTAAATGATTTTTCTACATCCGGATCAAGTTCAGAATGAATATCCACCATGTTGTCTTGTGCTGCCTCTTCTCTGGTGAGAACTGACTAATTTTGCACATTTTCATTTATAGATGAATTTGACAGAATTTTGGAATTGTTGTTTTCATATGTTTATAAAACCCCCATTTGCTCTATTCTTATTTCTATCCTATTCTTCTAATGTAATGAATTTGAGAATTTTCTTAACCCATAGAAATAGTCCAAAGAAATGCAGGTCAGGTGAATTGAAGACTCGAATTTGCCCATAGCTGTGAGTGTGTTTGTGCGTAGTACGGTATATGATGTATATGATCTCGTATGTATGGGTATGACGTAGTATAGGATGTACAGTACTGCGCAAAAGTCTTGGGCAACCTAGATTTTTTTAATATACATTTTGTCTTTGATGTTTATTTATTTGCTTTCTGCATTAGTGTGTCAGTAGACGGCTCTATATGGTACATTTTATGATCTTTAGAAACTTTGCATTTCATTATTTTTGAAAGTATCATCGCTTTATGGATTTATTTTACATATGCCTAAGACGTTTGAACAGCAATGTATATGATGTGTGTACACATATACAGTATATACAGTATGTATATATATATACATTATATATAGCAACCATGAAATCCTTCAACTGGAGTTAAAACGTGAAAATCACCAAAACTGGAGTTATGAGGTTTCCACAAAACAGCAATATGTGACATTAAATTGCATTTTGTAGTTTTGTAAAGAAAAGTGGTACAAAGATAGAAATTACTACTACTACAACTCTGCAGGCAGTGAAAAGTGGGACTTTGCTCATGGCTCAGTCTGTATCATTTCTGGTTCTCTTTGAAATTATGGATTAGCCCTCATTAGCCTGCAGTCTGTTTTGCTTTAAGTCTACAACACAGGAGCTACTGACCATAAGTATTCATTGTTCATCTTTTCAGCAACACTGTGTGATGTCAACACTGGTTCCTTCGGTCAAGACACTCTCATCTATTTGGCAGCTGAAGGAGGAAATATCACAGTTGGCTGCTCCTTTTCTTGGGCTGGAAACAACAAGAAGTACTTCTGTAAGGGAGAATGCAACAGTGAAAATGTTCTCACTGAAACCAATAGGGACAAAGGTCAGAATGGCAGATACAGCATTGAAGTTATAATGGATGGACTCTTCTTTGTGACGATCACACAACTGACGAAGTCTGACTCAGGAAGCTACAGGTGTGGTGTGGACAGACTTCTCACAGATTCATACCAGGAGTTTAATATCAAAGTTATAGATGGTGAGTTCCCACTTAAAGTCATGAAAATGATCAGTAACGCTTTATTTTTGCAGCCCGCTAGCCGAACATGTGGAAAAATATATACAACGGTGTGATGCTCAGTATCTACAGAAAATAAATATTGATGAGTTTACCATGACATGCATTGTGTCTGGAATCTACAGCTTACATAATGGGATCTAAATGACCCCAATGAGCCTTTCCTCACTGGCCCTGAATGCACTGGCTGGCGGAGGTGAAACAGCTGCTCCTGTGAAACAACTCCTCCTGTTATGCAGAGATCTGTTGTCCCAGACGTGCGGGAAAATATTTCATCCTCACCCGGAACGGCTCGCTCTATGGGCTTGGCCTGTAGAGCGCCGCAGGAAATTCCTTTCCAGTGTTCGGTGGGTGTGATTCTATCCTTGCTTCAGGATGTAATCGGTAAGGGGAGAGCATTCTCTACTATTAAAGTGTACTTGGCCGCTATTGCTGCATGCCATGTTGGGTTTGGGGGAAAGACAGTGGGTCTGCACCCCCTTATCTGCCGGTTCATGAGAGGGGCACGGCGGTTGCTTCCAGTCTCCAAACTGGTTTCCCCTTCCTGGGACTTGGCAGTTGTATTGGAGGCTCTGGTAAGCAACCCGTTTGAGCCAGTTGAGCAGATAGACATGAAGCCATTGTCAGTTAAAATGGCTTTATTGTTGGCGTCGGCATCGGCAAAACGTTTGGGTGATATTCATGCGTTGTCGATGCATCCTGCATGTATGCAGTGTCTGCCCCAGAGAATTTGCGGGTGACCTTACGGCCTAACCCGGCTTTTGTCCTTAAGGTAATCAGCTCATGCTCACCTGTGGATCTTGTTGCTTTTCAACCTCTGCCATTCTGCTTTCCAGAGCAGCAACAGTTACATTTGTTGTCCAGTGCGCGCTTTGTGTGTATACTTGGACTGAACTGGTGGTTTTAGTAAAGGGGACCAGTTGTTTATGTCCTGGGCTAAGCACTACATGGCTAAGCCCATTACAAAACAAAGGCTTTCCCACTGGATAGTGGATTGCACTGGACTACTCGAGCATGGGTCTTCAGGCCCCAGCTGGCTATGCGCGCACTCCACCAGGGGTTTGGCAACTTCCTGGGCTTTGGGGGGGGGCTCTATTCAGGATATCTGCACTGCAGCTAGCTGGTCCTCACCTCTCACGTTTTATAAGGTTTTATAAGTTGGATGTCACTGCTCCGAGTCTTGCTCATGCCATCCTGAGCGTGGGCTCTGCGCTTCGGTCCAGCATCTGAGTGTTTGACAGTCAGTCTTCAAGATAAGCTTGTCTGGCAATATGGGAGTCTCCATATCCCATAGTGAGACATCGAATCGAATGCTATGAAAGAGAACTTTAGGTTACTTCCGTGACCCTGGTTCTCCCCTCTTGCTACTGGGGTGAAGCGAGAAGAGGTGTGCTTATTTTGAATGATGAGTGACACAGCGTCATCGACTGCCAGCCATTCAGGGCATAAGTGCTTCTGAGAATAGGCGAGGGAGCGTCTCCCAGAGTGAGACATCTCACTCATGCTACTCAGAGAACCGGGTTTACGCAAGTAACCTAAAGTTTTATACATGTATTAAAAGTAAAGTACACATAAGGAGTTTACTGTAACATAAGATGTCTCTCTAGTTGATGAGACAAAATTATTTTATATTCACATGCAATAGGATGATTTTTCTCATTTATAATATTATGTTCCCCTCATCTTTTTGACCCGGCACCCCTCCCTCTCTCTATCTTTCTGACTTGCTCTGTTTCTCCCTCCCTCTCTCTCCCCTCTTCCCCAGTCTCTTTCTATCTGTTTCAACCAGGTGACTTTCAGGTTTTGGTTGTGTGTGTGACTGTGGTTGCTGTTGTTGTTGTTGTGCTGCTGGCTGTCAGTCTACTGCTGCTCTACAAATGGAAGACAAAGAGGGAAAGTGATGGTGAGTTATCTTCCCACCCTGTGAATCTCCATCATCGTTCAGTACTGAAAATAGACACACACACACACACACACACACACACGCACAAAACCTTTGCACTGTCTGTTCCACAGGTTCGAAAACCAGGGGAAACACAGACACCAGAAACCTGGAGGTGATTTTGTTTTATCTCTTTGTATCATTGTTTATTCTCATAGTTAGTTTCCACCATGCACTGAAAACAAAGTAAAAAAAAAAAAAAAAACAGTCAAAAGCTTGGCAGCATGAGTTGCCAAACCGTAAAATTACAATACAGAATGGTAAATTAAATCATTGTGTTTTCTCTGAAAAATGTCAGTCAAGTACATTATCAGTAAAAGCAGTGCTTGAAGTGGAAAGAAATAAGTGCCGGTACTCCTCTTATTCACATGTTGGCTCGTATCAGCAAATCATTAAGTATTACATTTTTAATTTCTACAGTGAATTAAAGATGCTTGGAGATATTGCTCTAAGTTTATTTCATCAAGGGGACCATTTCAATTATTAGAGTCACAAGTACTACTGTATTGACTATTGAGAGGCACAGTTAAGTCATCAGGCCTGTAATGGAGAACTCTAAGTAGCTGGGGGCGATGAAAACAAGGTGACTCATGTGGTCTCTTGCTATTAAACTGGCACTCCAGTTGCCTATGGACTCACACAACAGACACAGACACGGATAGAAGAGGGAGTTCGACAGAAAAAACAGAGAGTAGTTAGTTATGCAGGTGGCAATGAATTCAGTCAAGAGATATACTGCTGTGTTAGATTAACTAAATAGGCTATTCTAAAGAAACAGAAGCCAATCAGGTTATATAGTTAGGTTATATAGTATATAGTTGGACGACAAACACTGTTATTCATTTATTGTCTGGTTCTTTGACTGCTGTTTCATCTCTCTTTTCAAGATTTACATGTGAGGAAAGTTTGTCCACCGCCCAGAGAGTTCACTTGATGGTGACAGTTTCATAAAGTACCGAACCGTTGATTAGCCGAGAGGACATTGTGCCAAACTGCATTTAAAACTCTGACAAGTTTGTGTTGCCGTACTAACTGGCGAACGTACCTGGTAGACCATCACTTTAAGGCCCATTAAGAATCGCTAGGATCTCCTCTTCAATTCGGAACCCATCCAATACAACAAGAAACATGTGTTTCAATAAATGTTTAACTTTTAGGAGTGCCTCGCCTCTTATTCCCTCATTCTTGAGACGTTACTGACATTCGAGACCTACTAGACGCCGACAGGAAAAAGCAGGCAGGCGAGAGCGAAGGTAATTTGATTTCCATCACGCAGTGCCCCCTGGGTAATATAGTTTATTTAGGGCCATTATGAGTTGCCCAGAGAACCTGATTGGGAGAGGGCAGAAAAGAGTAGCTACCAGCAACGTTTGAGAAGTGCCAGTGCGCAAGAAAAAGTCTCGGTACGCCAAAGCCGAGTAAAATGTAAAAGTGCCGGTACTGTGTACTGGTGAGTACCGGCCCACTTCGAGCACTGAGTTAAAGCATGTAAAACTACAAATTTCCAGTTTTCATGTTATTTCCACAGATTGTTACTGTACCTTTACAGTGCATACTATATTTGACTGTTTTTTTAGTTGTTTTTTTTTACAAGGGAATTAAAAAAAACATGCTATCTGTACTTTTTAACAAACAAAATTTGCAAAATAACAAGAAAATATCTGGCTATAACATTGGTAGGATTTGTATTGACATGTCCTTGTATGTAAAATTAGAGTTCTACTTTTAAAAGTAGCACTGTTATATATATTTTTTTAAATCAGAGAACAAATTGTATCATCTGTTAATTGTAAATTGTGTAGTATGTATAGTATGTAATAATAATAACTTTAATAATAACTTTATTTATATAGCACTTTTCTTAACAATTGTTACAAAGTGCTTAGACAAAGTAAAATGAATCATGTAAAGAATAAAACATCAAAATAAAAACAAAAGAATATCAAAACAAAAGAAAATATGGCATAAGTAGTTACATATGAGCATCAATAAACATGAAAACATAACAACATAAAGAGAAAATAATAAAACACAAATAAAATGTAAAATAAAAAAAGTAAAATAATAAAATAAAAGAATACAATAATAAAAGTCAGTTAAAAGCAAGTTTAAAAAGGTGCGTTTTTAGTTGACGTTTAAAAGAAGTAAGACAGGTGACCGTACAAAGTTTAAAAGGAAGGTCATTCCACAGCTTAGGTGCCCTGGTGGCCTTTAGATATTTTTATTTTTATTATTTGATGACCTTAGTGAGCGTCCCTGTACATATGGGGTGAGTAGGTCGGAAACGTGGCGTGTCCAGACTTTTTTGACTGGGGTGACCCAAGTGGAGCAGATAAAAAACGACTTGATGTGCAGTAGTACTTGTGTAGTATTAATTCAGGATAAAAGCAGGATAGATGCAAGATGGAGGTGGTTAGATGGACTGTTTCCATGGCTACCACTGTATTTCAGGTGTGCTGTCATGCATTTACTGAACTTAATATTGTTTTTTGCAGAGTCTCACCTACGAGAACTGTGCTCCAGCCTCCAGATCCGAGCCAGACTCCACCTACCAGAGCCTCAGTCCAGCCACCATGGATCAGGACCAAACATACTCCACTCTCACACAGACTAGATGGTAGCGGGGGGATAAAATGTTTCATGTTGGATAAAATTCATCAATCCTTCAAAAGTGTAAACCAATGGGAGATCGGTTAGGGAGAGAAAGGCAATTGTAGATTGTTCAAAAATCTGTGATGGTTTTATTGGTTGGAATTTATTTTATTAATATTATTATTGTTTTTTTTCTGATTTGAATGGGAAAGACTAGTTCTATCCATTCAAGTTCTGTGGTCGCCCCACTTACTCAAACCCCAACCCGTCTTGATGCTGCATTGCATTCTGGTCTATTTCCTGCTCCTGTGGGTGTAGAAATTGGTCTCTCTCCTCTTCTACGATGGAGTGACAAAAAGGAGGATGAAATGAAAGACAAGGTAAAAGAATAAAAGAACAAAAACCATCAGATCTGAGTGGAGGAGCAGCTGTGGAGCCTGACTAAAACTATCGGCAGGCAACAGTGACAGCTGCTGGTTTACTGAGGAACAGCTGGGATTCATATGTTTCAAATGTATAAGCAGACTGACTCACACACACACACACACACACACACACACGCACACACACACACTAGTCACTGGTCAGTCCTGTCCCTCTGCCTGGCCACAAACCCTCTGCTCACCAGGACTTTGTGACCACGAAAGTTTAAAGGGTCTATATGTAATTTCTGGTCCAGTGCTGGCTTCTATCGTTCAGCGTTGTCATGGCAACAACACTCTGCCCTCCATAGAGCGAGGATCAGCACGGTGGGCAGGTTGGACTGTTTCACAATCAACAACAATCAACCTTCTGTCATGTTGTACCGAGTTAGAGCATGGTTTTTGTTCGATGGAGTCTTGCTGTGATCAGGATCCTGACATCACCATGACTCTGTTGGAACATATTGAAGTAAGTCCACTTCCCCGGTGCATAAACAGGCCGATCAATTTCAATTCAAGCAGTTTGGAGGATTATATTCATGCCGAATTTACCAGAACACGATTAGTAATAAAGTCTCAAATTACTGTATATTTTCTGATGTGTGTTTTTTGTCGATAAGCAAGGCAAAAACAAACTGCCAGATTTTTGAAGGGACCTTGGTGTGGCAGGAGCCTTCAGCCTCGGCCCGCTCCTGTGTTTCGTGTTTTAAATCTCTGCAGCGTGCGCCGGCTGTTCACTTTGTTTCACTCTCTACCATTCAGGAACCTGCTGATATTTACCAGTCAGATTATGCTTCAGGAAAGAAGGAATATTAGACATTTAACCTTTAAAGGATAAGTTTGGTGATTTTCTTCCTATATATAATGAGTCTCTTCCATCCCTGGACCCACAGACAATATTGACTCCTGCTGTCGGTTGCCTCTTGCTGCTAAAAATGAGTCCAAATGGGGTTTGTCAAACTTATCCTTCAACACAATCTATTTATAGCTGTAATTTGAAACTTTTTTACCACATCAAAATAACAATAAACAAATAGGATGTATTCCCCCAGCAGTCCGACTTCTTTAAAGACCTGTCTAAAGGATATCAAATGCTGGATGTCTAATAACTTCCTCCAACTCAATGAAGAAAAATCAGAAATAATCTTATTGGGGTCTTTAGACACATCAGATTTCAGTGACACATTTGTTAACCTAGCGCCTTCTCTTAAGCCTAATGCCAGAAATTTAGGAGTTATTTTTGATTCCAATTTAACTTTCGATCATCATGTCAAGAAGGTAGTTCAGTCCTGTTTTTATCAACTTAACAAACTCAGATCATTTCTATCATTCTCTGACTTGGAGAAAATTATTCATGTGTTTATTTTCTCAAGAATTGATTATTGTAATTCACTCTTTACCTGCCTAAACAGTAAAGCACGCTCACGCCTTCAAATCATACAAAATGCTGCAGCTAGACTGTTGACTGGATCAAACAAAAGAGATCACATAACCCCCATTTTAGCCTCTTTGCATTGGCTTCACTTCAGGATTGATTTTAAGGTTTTACTCATGACTTTTAAAGCACTACATGGTCTAGCTCCAGCATACATCTGTGAACTTTTATGCCCCTATCTCCCTGCACGCAACCTCAGATCTCAGAGCAAAGCTTTGCTAACAGTCCCCCGATCTAGACTTAAAACTAAAGGAGACTGTGCTTTTGCTGTCAGGGCCCCAAAACTGTTTTCATGCAACCTCACTGATTTCTTTTACATCGCTATTAAAAACTCATTTTTGTAAGCTTGCTTTTTTACTTTAACTTTTTTTTTTTTTTTTTTTTTGCTATTTGACTGTTTTTTGTTGTTTGTGTTTTCTCTGCTGTGGGGGATGGGGGGTGGTGGATTATTTTGTATTATCTGTGAAGCACTTTGTAACTCTGTTTTGAAAGGCGCTATATAAATAAAGTCTATTATTATTATTATTATTATTATTATTCTCAATTTTCAGTCTGTGTGTTCATACCTAAATTCCCCTGTTTGCCTAAAATGAGCTTTTCAACCAACTGAGGGGGAGGAGAGCAAAGCTAACAATACACTTCCTGTCTGAAGAAAAGTCTCAAGAAAAGTTGCATATTGCAGCTTTAAACCAGTTTGCCACTTCAGTTATAATAAATAGATCCTTAAATTGATCCTCCAAAGCAGGGTAACTAAAAAGCAACTACCAAGCAACTTAAGAATGTAAAGGGTTTCATACCAAACCCAAAATGTCTGTGAGTCCCTAGAAAAGTAACTTATCACAGAGTGTTAGTAAGTAAAGCAAGTGATAAGTGTTAGTAAAGGAAGTGATAACTTAAGAGAAAAAGGAAGAAAATAGAGTGGGGAGATTTGGGAGGAGAGGATGATTCATGATTCATGACAGTCTTTCAACTGTTTTCTATGGTATTTTGGCTATGACACCAGAGAGTGGCATCTATAATTAGTTTCTATGGAGACAACGGAAGTTTGTCCATTAAGGCCGTAAAGTGTGTCACACCAGCTGTCACACAGGGCAGGGTGGGTTAGCTTTGTAATGTTGCAAGACTATTGTTAAATGCAGTGGTGGAAAGTAACTAAGTACATATACTGAAGTAATGTACTTTAGAGGTACTTGTACTTTACTTGAGTATTTCCATTTCATGCTACTTTATACTTCCACTCCACTACATTTCAGAGGGAAATATTGTACTTTTTACTCCACTACATTTATTTGACAGCTTTAGTTACTAGTTACTTTGCAGATTTAGATTATTAATACAAATTATAAATCAACTAATAAATTATGATATATTTTTATAGGTTAATCTACCCAGCAGTATATAAAGTAATTAAAATCAGCTCCACCTTTACCAGCTGCAACATTAAAGTGATGAACACATTAATGCATCAATAATTATAGTCCAATAACATGATATATATGATTCTGAAATGAGCCATTCCTCATAATGAGTACTTTTACTTTTGCTACTTTAAGTATATTTTGATGCTAATACTTTTGTACTTTGACTTAAGTAAGATTTTGAATTGTAACAAAGTACTTTTACATGTGGTATTGCTACTTTTGCTTAAGTCAAAGATCTGAATAGTTCTTCCACCACTGGTTAAATGAATAAAATGTGATGACCAACAGTAATATAGTGTGATTAAACCCAACAGGCCCTTTTCACATCGTCATGGTAACGGCTTCCATGCTGAGAAACCATGCAAGTTGTAATAACTTGCCACTTATTGACAATCCAACGCGACTTATTGACAATCCAACAAAAACAACAAAATTGTAATGGTTACTAGCACTAGATACAATGCAGAAGCACTGAGAAACAGAATGTGAAAAGAGCCTATTGGTCCAAAAATCCTTGAGCAGCGATGGACGCCAGTTTTCCACTGCTTGGTCCTCGCTGCGACTTACCGTAAGTCGGTTTATACGGAAGCTAGGCCAACGGTACCGAGGAGGTTTTATAAATTTATATGGAGTGGTACACATAAAAATGGCCGCCGCTCTGACTATCCGAGTGTTGAAAGACTGTTCCATCCATTCAAATTCTGTGGTCGGTCCACCACTCGGCCAGGAGGAAGACAGAAACTTCAACCTTTGTTTAACCAGGCAGGTCGCTTACATTACCAGTTCATCTTGTGCCTTTTGCAGGTACAGCGTGTTGTATTTTCATGTTTGTATCTATTATGGGTTGTTTGGTGTCAAATTATTACATTTCAGTGTAAAATAGGGGAGCTATTCTGTGCCATCATGCTTTACCGAAAAGCTAATTTCACTGGTCCTGGAAGTTATTTTGAATACTTATGAAACTCTGTAGATTTGACCAAACAAATGACTACATAAATAAATAAATCAAAGATAAATTCCAAGATAATCAGATGCATACATATATACATAAATACATACAACTCTGAGATGTGAATCAGAGAAAATAGACTTTTATTTTTCCCGGATCACTTAGTAATAAGGATTTTAACTGAAGTATGAACACATTCTTGTTTACAGTAAGAGCCTGTGAAAGGCTTCTGAACGGACTTTAGTGTTGCGGTTTCTTAGAGGCATTCTAAGAATAGAGAAGTTGTGGAAAAACACTTCAAGAAAAATGAGAATATGTAGAAAAAATTGAGAACTTTGCTGCTCCCACACTTGCACCCTTCCACAATCAGGAGGATTTCATCTTTCATTATCATCACCACCATGTGTGGAAAGTACCCAAATGTCCTACTCAAGGAGAAGTGCTGTTACTTTGCTGAAACTTTATTTGTGTAGAAGTAAATTTACTGGTGCTTAAGTAAAAATCTGCTTAACCCCTTGCACCCCTTCAATTTCCTCTTAAGTGGCTTCAAAGTTAGAAAAAAATATTTTTCCGTACTGTATGATTACATCACATCCATATTCCACTTCATTGCTTCATCCCACTTCACTGAAGCTATAGCTGCTTATACTGAGTTAAATATTCAAACAAAGGCTGCCATTTTTTTTATGGCTGCACCATCACATCACATGGAAAAATCTTGATGTCTTGTGCATCATTTTCTACACATTTCCCTGTAATTCAGCCTGACATGTTTGGTCTCTTTGGAAACCTTGGGATCTTGACTAGGATTTAAAATAGCGAATTTAAATGCGCACATAAAAGTTAGTGAGTGAAACAAAATAGAAACAAAACAAACAAAAAAAACAAAACAGAATGCTATTATATGTGATTTTTCCAGGCACTGAAAAAAGTATGAGAGGACAGAGAGTTTGGACCAGGTAAAGCAAGAATTACCAACTTAAGGATGTGTTAATGGTGGCCTCTTTTCTTCATGAACATACAGCGTTTCCTCAACAATTTCCACAAGCAATATAAAATGTAGCTAAGTGTATTTACATCAAATCACACTTAAGCAAAATTTACTGATTTCTAAAACACTCATCAAGTTTATTTGTGCAGCTCGTAATCACAGTTACAGTCTTAATGGACTTCACAATGCCCACATTATGAAACAACACGTACACACAAGCACTCATAAAACGGCAATCTGTTACAACAATGAAAGTAATTGTAATTTGTCATTTCCACCCTTGATCATCATGTTGTGGGTTGAGCTAAAGCCATTACTGATTAAAACAGAGGGAGGGAAGGAGGGAAGGAGAGAGGGGGGCGGGGGGTTGTTGACCATATTAAGGATCTTCAGCTATTTGACACGTCAAACAGAAGGAGACTGGAAGAAGTGATAGAGGCAGTTCCAGTGGAGTTGAATGATTTTTCTACGTCTGGATCAAGTTCAGAATGAATATCCACCATGTTGTCTTGTGCTGCCTCTTCTCTGGTGAGGACTGACTGCCTGATGATCTTTATAATGCTGTAATACAGATTAATTTAGCACATTTTCATTCATACATTTGTACTTAAAGAGTAACTAAATGTGAGTAAATGTGGCAGATTTAAAGAGTAAACCAAACCCAAATCGGTGTAAAGCCTGACATCTGATGGTAGACAGCATACTAGTATACTGAAATTGCCATCTGCTATTGTCTGATCATTGGTGCCTGGTGATGATGTCACCACCTGTTGTACTTGATATCACCTGGCTCAGCCAATAGCAGATGGCAATTTCAGTAGCATGCTTTTTACTATTAGATGTCAGACTTAACACAGATTTGGGTTTTGGATTTAGTTACTCTTTAATTTGAGAGAATGTTGCAATTGTTGGTTTCATATGTTTATAAAATTTTCTCTATTCTTATTTATATCCTATTCTACTAACTTAATGAATTTTGAGAATTTTCTCAACCATTACAGGAACCATGTACAGGAGGTACTGACCTGAAGTATTTATTGTTAATCTTTTCAGCAGCGCTGGTTGATGTCAGCACTGGTTTCCACTCTGAAGACACTTCAGTCTATTTGGCAGCTGAGGGAGAAAATATCACTGTTGGATGCTGCTTTCCTTGGGCTGTAGTCAAAAGGAAGTACTTCTCTAACGAGCATCACAACAAAGAAACCATTCTCGTTGAAACCAATAGTGACAGAGATCAGAACGGCAGATACAGCATCGAAGACACAGGGACTGGAGTCATCTATGTGACGATCACACAACTGACCAAGTATGACTCAGGAAGCTACAGGTGTGGTGTGGACAGACGTGAACAGCGCTCATACCGGACGATGAATATCAGAGTTACAGATGGTGAGATTCTACTGAGAAATAACCACAAACAAGCTAAATAAGTAATTCAATTCAACTCAGATCTTTATTATCCCGCTGGGGGAAATTCAGTTTGCGGCCAGGTTAATTAAATCTCTCTGATGGCATTAACATTAAAACTTAAAAAAATAAATCAAAACTTAAAGTCACCATGAAATGAAATGAAGAAGTAAAATGAACTTTACTTCTTGGAAAACAGAGTATCATCAATGGTGACCTCATGCTGACCTCATGCTAGGCATAAATAGAAATTCCAACCAATGAAACATCATAGATTTTTTAACAATCCCGCCCCTCCGCCTTTCTCTACCTGACAGATATCCCATTGGCTTACACTTTTCAAGTTTCATTTAGTTTTGACAGTCAGGGGCGGGTTCAGCAATGGGTCATTGTGTCCATAAATTTAATTGGTTACTGTAACGTTCCCGCCCCCTTGTCAGAAACTGCAAGTTTTCACTTATTCTCATGAGTTCTGTAATTGTGTGGATTCAATAGATAGACTGTTGCATAGATAGGCAGACAGACAGGTACAGTAGCAGATAGATAGATAGATAGATAGATAGATAGATAGATAGATAGATAGATAGATAGATAGATAGATAGATAGATAGATATTTTTTCTGTTACATCTATAATTTGCTAATATTTGTCATTTGTACAATAAGGCTCATGATGAATATGATAACTGGATTTGTTAGTTTTGCATCAATAGATTTAAGTTAATATCTGTCTATTTAATGTTAGAGTTGAAAAAGGGTTAAAAACATGTAACAGCAGCATGTTTTTCACCTTGAAATACTTCCTCTTCTTTCAGCTGACCAGTTTGCACCAACAACCACCACAAACTATTTTACAATCAGAGATGATTCACCCTCTCCAAATGAGACAAGTAAGACAAGTTCACATGTTGTAAACACTTCATATTTTCCAATGTAAAAGACATTATCATAGTTTTTCCTGTAAAACATGTTTCATACATGTATTACAAGTAAATGTCATATTTTCAGATTGGAGGTGTTTACAAATATACGTTAGGATGTGTTGAAAATGTTTACCTTGTTTTTAAGTACATAAATCTAGTAAAAGTCAACTGACATCTGCTCGTATCTCAACTGGATTTCCAATTTCTCTCCCGTTTATTTGATCAGAGCAAATTATTTCATAATAACATAATTCACATAATTACAGTAAGATGATTTGTCTCTCATTTACAATATTATGTACAATATTACCCCATTCTCCTTCTGTCTCTCTTGCCCAGGTTACCTTTTGGTTTTGGTTGTGTGTGTGACTGTGGTTGTTGTTGTTGTTGTTGTTCTGCTGACTGTCAGTCTGCTGCTGCTCTACAAATGGAAGACAAACAGGAAATGTGATGGTGAGACTGTCTGTTCCACAGGTTCGAACACCAGAGGAAACACAAACACCAGAAACCTGGAGGTGAATTTCTTTATCTCTTTGTATCTCTATTTATTCTCATAGTTAGTTTCCACCATGCACTGTAAAAAAAAAAAAAGAAAAGTAAAAAAAACAAACAATCAAAAGCTTGGCAGCACAGGTTGCCAAACCTACTGTAATATTACAATACAGAATGGTAAATTAAGTGTTTTCTCTGAAAAATGTGAGAGGAAACTGATGGCAACATGAGAACATGGAAACTATTACTCTATTAAAGTGTTTATTATTTTTTTTTACAAGGGAATGACCCTTACAAACAAACAAAAACAAACATGCTATCTTTACTTTTTAATAACAAACTTTGCTAAATAACAGGAAAATATCTGGGCTGTAATATAGGATTTGTATTGATTTGTATGTCCTTGTATGTAAAACAAGTGATTACAGTTCTACTTGTACAAGTAGCACAATTACCCTTCTTAAAACAGAGAACAAATTTTATAATCTGTTAAATAACAAGTCAGAAATTTAATAAGTGGTAATAACGATAGTTTTGATTTGAGTTTTATTTTTTTTTGGAAAAGACATGAAATCCTTCTGAAAAATTACATGTGTTTTTGTTTGTTTGTTGTTTTACAGTTTCACAGTGTGTAGTATTAATGCAGGATGGATAGGATAGATGCAAGATGGAGGACTGTTTCCATGGCTACCACTGTATTTCAGGTGTGCTGTCTTGCCTTGTCACCTTGCTGAACTTAATGTTGTTTGTTGCAGATTCCCACCTATGAGAACTGTGCTCCAGCCTCCAGATCCGAGCCAGACTCCAACTACCAGAGCCTCAGTCCAGCCACCATGGATCACCAAACATACTCTACTGTCAGACAGACTAGATGGTAGCGGGGGATAAAATGTTTAATGTTGGATAAAATGTTTCACTCAGAACTGAGCATGTGTTAAACCAGATATCAACGTGCTTTAGACAGAAATGTATTTCCTGTTGAAACAGGATGTTGGGGCGGGACATAATGCAGGGAGGGATCATTCAAAAGTGTAAACCAATGGGAGATCAGTTAGGGAGAGAAAGGCAATTGGAGATTGTTCAGAAATCGGTGATAGTTTTATCGGTTGGAATTTTTGTTTTTTTGTCGCCTCCTGGTGTAGCATGAGGTCACCATTTAAGATGCACTGTTTTACATTAAGTAAATGTAATGGGATTTTGATATAAAACAAGCACTGATCGCGTGTGTTCAACTCTCTCAACAAATTCTATGCATTGAAGCACTGCAACACAGTTATCGGTTAAATAATTCCAATAAAGATAAGATAAGATAAGATGAGATAAGATAAGATAAAATATCACTTTATTAATCCCCGTGGGGAAATTCGGGTGCCACAGCAGCAACTGGCAGAACAGTACCAGGGAAAAATAAGTACAGAAGATAATAAAGAGAAGAGGTAATAATACATAATACATAATATAAAACTATAGAAACAGTGCAAAAATGCAAATAAATGAAAACAATAATAATAAATGCATAGCTATATATATATGTACTGTATACATAATCCGTGGTCAGGAGTTCAGTTATTAGTGCCGGTCAGGGGAAGGGTGTGGTGGATGAAAGGGGGAGGGTTAAGGGGCTAGGGTCAAGGTCCAAATTATTGTGCAGGGTGTGTGTGTGTGTGTGGGGGTGAGGGGTGAGAAGTGGGGGTCATAGCTGGCTGTCACAGGGGTCGCTGATGCTGTTGAAAAGTCCAGTGGCTGCCGGCACAAATTAATGTCTGAGCCTCCTCATCAGCCTCAGCTCATCGTAGAGAGGGTGAGAGGGGTTCTCCAGGATGGTATTGATCTTTCCCCTCATCCTCCTCTCTGGCACTATATCCAGACTGTCCAGTTCATGTCCAACAACAGAGCTGGCCTTCCTCACCAGCTTGTTCAGTCTCTTTGTTTCCCCTGCTTTGATAACATTACTTATATACCACAAGGTAATAACATGACCTACCGTTAAAGTTTGTAGGGCAGCAGAAGACGAGTTACTGTTTACAAATCCTGTTACTAACACAGGAGAGTTTGGAGCAAATTGTGGAATGTTATGTTTAACTTTGTTTTCACACCGGGAGACTCTGTGGATTGAGTTCAGTGCTGCTGGTCTGCTGTCTGTGCATCTCCACATGACTGACATGACATGATGTGACATCAGAGTTTGATTTAGATCAATTTCTATACACTGACCAACTTTTGATTTTGTGCCTCTGTATGGGAAACACTGCATCTCACAGTAAAGACGCCCTCTAGAGGCCGAAGCGACAGATGACTGACTGACTGACATGGGAAAAACAAGAAAATAAAAATGTTGTAAATGTTGTACATTTTTTTGGCAGTTATTGTTAAATAGGTGTATATTGTGGCTTTGAAAATTAGCTAACAAGGTGAAAGTCATTTTTCATTTCATTGTGACTAAAAATGCCAGAAATCCCTAGATTGTTTTCGCTTGTAATCATTAGGTCAAGTAAAGTTAATTTATTTATATAGCACTTCATCACAAGCATGTCTTAAAGGAATTTACAGAGAACAAGCCTACCTAGATCTAACTGATCAACAATCACACATAGAACAAAATGATGCAAGACAAACACAAGGAAGCAGAACAAAGCACAAGACACACAATAGCACATTTTAGCAAGACATAGCAAGCCTATCTGTCCTACATATCCTAACCTACCAGCACCACCAGCCTGAGATCCTCGAAACATACAAGGAAAAACTTCCAAGAAAACCTTCTTAGGAACAGGAACGAGTCAAAGAGGAATCCTCCACCGGGACGGCTGAGCTGCAACAGCAGCCAAACAATGGAATGGACAGTAACAGACAGCGTTTTCTACAAACTACATCACTCTCACAACAGACATCAGCTGATGATCCAGCTGAGTGAATTTCAGCTTTAATCGCACCAATCATATTCTGCTCCATGATTTGTCATAATCATCATCATCATCATCACTATCATCACCAGGAGTGGAAGAATACCAAAATATCCTACTCAAATAGAAGTGCTGTTACTTTGCTGAAATTTAACTTGTGTAGAGGTAAAGTAACTGCTGCATGTAAAAAGTAGCCCACTGAAATGCACCCTTGTACGAGTTAGAAGGTGAAACAACGCAAAACAAAAACAAAACAGAATGCTATTATGTTTGATCTTTCCCAGGCATTGAAAAAGGGATGAGAGAGTTTGAACCAGGTAAAGCATGAATCACCAACAATTTACAGATGTTTTAACAGAGTTTTCCCAACAATCTAAACAGGTCAAGGCCATGGGTTTGGATCTGTTGACATTCCCTCATTTTGTTTCCATCACTGGCCAGTTTCTGATGCAATCATCATGTTTATGGGTGGTTACATTACTGATTAAAACCCAGAGAGAGAAAGAGAGGAAATGGAACTTAAAGGTTGACGCACATATCAAAACACTTCAGCTTTTTCACACATCAAACAGAAGGAGACTGGAAGAAGTGATAGAGGCAGTTCCAACGGAGTTAAATTATTTTTCTACATCTGGATCAAGTTCAGAATGAATATCCACCATGTTGTCTTGTGCTGCCTCTTCTCTGGTGAGAACTGACTGCCTGACCATCTTTATAATGCTGTAATACATACATTTTCACACATTTTCCTTTATACATTAATTTGACAGAATGTTGGAATTGTTGGTGAATGTGTATGGAATCCTGTCTGATGAGTGCATCTCCTCTACTGGTTCTCCAGGCTGTGTTTTATCCCTGTATATACTGTACACCGACAACTTCAGGAGCCAATATGAGAACAGGCATATTATAAAATATTTATCTGCTCCTCAACAATGAGTCAGATCGTGGGAAGGTTTGAGATGATTTTATTGACTGGTGCACAGATTCTTACCTGCAGATCAATGTAAGAAAAAACAAGGACATGGTGATCGATTTTAGGAAACACCCACCCATTCCACCCCAGACAGTCACAGCAGACAAAACAGTTGACATGGTCAGTACCTATGAATAACTGGGCAGACATATTGATGATAAGCTACAATGGGAGGACAATATTAATGCCATCCACTCCAGAGCACAACCAATACTGTTTTTACTGAGGAAGATGAACTCTTTTAATGTGGACAAAACAGTCATGACTCTGTTTTATAGATCTTTTATTGACTCAATTTTAACTTTTGTCCTGATCTGCTGGTTTGGAAATCTTAAGGTTAAGAGTGAGGCAAAGAATTCATTGAATTAAATTGAGTTGATTAGTACCAAAATCGGTCAGTAGCATCTATGGGCCTACGCTCTTTAAATTTTGTTTATAGATTGTTGGTATCTACTGTAGTTTTAGCGATATTAACTCTTAAAGTTGTGAAGGAGGCGTGGCCTATAAGCTAAATTGTTATAACTTTGTGATAGATGGTCCAATCATCTTAAACAACATATTCACATATAATGAATGAACATGTGTGCAAAGCCATTCAAATACTGACCAATAGGGGGCGCCACAAAGGCCAGAAAACTGTATGTCCTAATCCAATTGGTGAAATTTCATGGAATTTGGTACACATGCTCTAGGACCATGTCCTAGTCAAAATCTGAAGTTTGGTCATCATAAGTGGGCATGGTCTATGACTTTTTGGCTTATAACTCAAACAGAATTTCATCAATTGCTATGAAACTTGGTAATCATGTTCCAACCCTTATGTGGAACAGGCACACCAATTTCCATACAGATCTGACCAGATTTTGCCCAACAGGCATGAACCCAGCCATTGCCGCTAGCGGCCATATTTAATTAGTTACATTTGTTATTGAGTGTTTAAAAAAATAGTTAAGGTACATACCCTTTATTATTGGCGAGACAAACCCTAGAGAACCCTAGAGAATTATATCCATTCATTTTGGAGTGTTTAGGAGTAATAATGATAATAATATAATTAACTTAACTTTAGCCAAGAAGGAAAATATATAAAATAAATTGGCTAAATAAAAATAGTTGGGACATACAACTAATATAATTGGGAAGATTAACCCTGGAGTCTCATTGTGTGATTATTGAATGGCTTTTTATTACATTTGACTTCATGGGGCCTTCGAGGATTGGGGAATTTCAGGGATATACCCTTGTTGTCGGCCCCCGACAGCATCCTAGTTTATGGTTCTCTTTGAAATGATGGATTAGCCCTCATTAGCCTGCAGTCTGTTTTGCACTAAGTCTACAATACAAGAGGTACTGACCATAAGTATTCATTGTTCATCTTTTCAGCAGCACTGAGTGATGTCAACATCGGTTTGTCGTTTCGTTTTGAGGTAGCTGAACGCATTCGACTCCTCGAGGAAGCTGAAGGAGGAAATATCACAGTTGGATGCTCCTTCACTTTGGCTGGAAACAGCAAGAAGTTCTTCTGTAAGGGAGAATGCAAAAATGAAAACATTCTCATTGAAACCAATAGAGACCAAGATCAGAACGGCAGATACAGCATTGAAGATAAGAGGACTGGAGTCTTCTTTGTGACAATCACAAAACTGACCAAGTCTGACTCAGGAAGGTACAGGTGTGGTGTGGACAGACTTTTAAAACATTCATACCAGGATATTGATATCAAAGTTACAGATGGTGAGTTCCCACTTACAGTCATAAAAATGTTCCTGCATATTTTTTTTTATTTTTTTAACATGACTTTCCATTGACAGCAAAGTAGAGTATGTCTGTAACTAAACAAAGCAATGGATGGTGTTGAGATTCACCTCTTGACTCACTAGGCAGTATAAGCTTTTATGTTTTCTACAGTAATTTAGGCGTACAACTTGAAGGAAAGACTTTGTTAGTAATGATGGAGAACTACAGCCTACGTAACCTCCCATCTCAACGTAGAATGAACCAACTGTTGACAGCAGCTAGGCTAAAAGCCAATCACAACACAGTTTCAGGCAAGTTTGGGAACTTTACAGTAACCAATAAAATTTATGGACACAATTTCCCAGCACTGAGCCCATCCCCGCCTGTCAAAACAAAATGACACTGGAGTGCAGAAAAATTATAAATTGTTCTGTTACATTTGTAAATGACCTATAGCTGATATATTCATGTCATTGTGTTTATTTTTTTACAATAAGGTACATGGTGAATATGCTAACTTGATCTAAGTGTTATGCATCAATTAATTTAAGTTAAAACCTGTCTAGTTAAAGGTAGAATTGAAAAAAACTTTAAAAAGATAGAACTGTCAGGGGAGCAGAGACTAGGACCCAAATGCAAAGACCGGCAGCGAGAGGAACTGGTAAGCAAGAGCTTTAATGAAAAAAAGCCAAGGCAGAAGTACAAATCAGGAAAATCCGAAAGGGAAAAAACCAAAACAGGCCAACAGGCAAAAGGAAAAACAAAACTAAAGCCGGTAACTAGACAGAAGATCTCCACATGGTACACACAACAGGAAACACAAGACAACGAACTCGCAAAGACTACAGAGAAACAAGACAAGATATACACACAGACTGATTAAACAAATGAGGGACAGCTGGCTGGCAGGGGAGAGTCCGGGAGGTGATTGGTGGAAAGCAGGCTGGTGAAGGGGGAACAAGGTAACAGGGCTAATGGGCTGACGGAAGACAGGTGTGGTGGAAGCAGGAGGGGGAGAACAGGTGAAGAGGGGAAGTCCAAGGACCTCTGGAGGCTGGCAAGAGGATGGCAGGACTGGGGAGTGAAGAGTGAAGGGAGAGACAGGCAGGTCAGGAAGTGAGGCAGGGAATGGGACCAAATGGTCCCATGACAATAACAGAATGTTTTTCACCTTTAACCAGTTCCTCTTCCTTCAGCTGACCTGACCAGAGATGATTCATCCTCTCCAAATAAGACAAGTAAGACAATTCCACAAATGCTGTAAACACTTTATCAAATTTCCGTTGTTTTATACATGTATTACAAGTAAAATGTCATATTTTTTAGAGATGAGGAGTTTACAGTAACACAAGATACACATATAGTTTAGGATGTGTTGAAAATGTTAACATCATTTCTAAGTACGAGCTAAACTAATTTAGATGAATCTAGTAAGTCAGGAAACGTCTGCTCATATCTCACCAGGATTTCCGATTTCTCTCCCTTTAGTTGATCAGACCAAATTATTTGATATTCACATACAATGGGATGATTTTTCTCATTTATAATATTATGTTCCCTTAATCTTTTTGGCCCTGCACCCCCTGCCTCTCTCTCTCTCTCTTTCTGACTTGCTCTCTTTCTCCCTCCCTCTCTCTCCCCTCTTCCCCACTCTCCCTCAATCTCTCTCGCCCAGGTGACTCTCTGGTTTTGGTTGTGTGTGTGACTGTTGTTGTTGTGCTGCTGGCTGTCAGTCTACTGCTGCTCTACAAATGGAAGACAAAGAGGGAAAGTGATGGTGAGTTACCTTCCCACCCTGTCAATCTCTATCATCCTTCAGTACTGAAAATAGACACACACACACACACACACACACACACACAAACACACTTTGTACTGTCTGTTCCACAGGTTCGAACACCAGGGGAAACTCAGACACCGGAAATCTGGAGGTGAATTTCTTTAACTCTTTGTATCTCTGTTTATTCTCATAGTTAGTTTCCACCATGGCTTCTACATATAGGCGGCGCTAGGGCATCATGCATGGGTAAGCTAAAATTCCCAGGAGTTTCATGGGACAAAATTAGGCAAACCACCTAAACAGCTCGACTGGCACTATGAGATAAGAAAGGCCACATCTTGCCATGAAATATCAAATTAGAATCAATGCATTATTAAGCTCAAAATTATTACAATTATTACAATTATCGCCGGTATGGCCAAATTGAGATAGCGCAGTAGAATAATTCCATTCATTCTTCCCACAGAAGCAATGCTCACCTCAGACATCTATTCTGTGGTCAATTTGCCTTTACCAGTCAGAGATGTTTGTTTTGTTATTGTTTAATAAGAGCACAGCAGGATGACAGAAAAGTGTGTTATGAACGTGCACCTAAGTTGCAGCTGTTGAGGCCCATTCACACCTAGAGACAACTATAAAGACAACTATGACCTGTAACGATATGCTGTTGCTCAAGCGTTCACACTACAACAATATTGGCGCCGAATATTCAGAGAAAAAATGGAGCATGATGACTTTACCGACGTGATTTTATTTTACTCGCTCGCTAAACTAAATAGGAGAGGAGCTGGCAGATAGGCTACATGACATTAATGTGCTTTGTTTATATGAGAGCTAGTGGTGGTCACCGCAAGTGAAGCTGTTCATTTCTTTACCAGTAGGAGAACACCATCTACTGTGGATCAAAGAGTCAAGTCTCCTGTAGCCCATGTTGAGAGAAAGGTGCCATGCCATTATTCCGAAACCCCAATAGTCCGAAAAATGTCCCATTGGACCGAAAGCCCATTTGTCCGACAGCCCGTTATCCCAAAAACAAACGCCCATTGCTCTGAAGGCCCATTGCTCCGAAAATACACACTCTCCCTGCAGTTAGAAAGATTCATGGCCTGCAATCAGTCGGCCCTGCTGCCTCCTAATGTTTCATACCCTCTTTCCCCCGATTGATTGGGAGCATCTGTGTATATATATATGGGTATCAGAACTGACGTCCGGTAACTTACCAACTACACCACTCGGCTGCTCCAAACATCAGACCATGTGCGTCCATGAAGAAAACGTGAGTAGCTTGTTCTTCTTAGGGGATTAAGCCCTCACTACCGTCGTAATATCACTGCTGCATGGAACGCTGCAGAACTCCAACCAGGGAAGAAGGATTGTTAGAGTAAATATCGGGCCACGAGGTCCGACAGCCAGCTTCCTCCGTTGCACCCGGGAAGGTCCGATGACATCATTCTGCATAATAATTAGCCATGTGCTTCTGTTCGTTTGACAAATGATGGAAGATTTAGTGTGAACAATGGACAGATAAAGAAAGATACATTTGCTTCAGAGTAGATTAATTTAATAATTATTATTTGGAATGTTTGTTTAAATTATAGTTAACCTAATTTGTTAACTTGTTACACATAATAATGATCTGAGGACAAAGGATGTGATTTATTTTATTTTATTTGTTTAGGATATTTCCTTATTATTAATTTACTTTTTCTGTTCCAGCACATCGGAAGGAGGCAGGGCCAACTGATTGCAGGCCATGAATCTTTCTAACTGCAGGGAGAGTGTGTATTTTCAGAGCAATGGGCTTTTGTTTATAATATATATATATTATATATATATATATTACATTATATATAACGGGCTGTCGGACAAATTGGCTTTCGGTCCAATGGGACATTTTTCTGACTATTGGGGTTTCGGAATAATGGGCCGTCGGAACAATGGGCAATCCCCGAGAGGGGTGCCACCAGTAACGTCACTGTGGCTAAACGGGTTTCAACAGGCTAGTGGAGGGACACATGTTGTTACCTCCCGGTCATATTAAAAACATAGGATAATAGTATTTACAGTCAGGTTGGCCAAGACATGATGCTATTTTGTTAGTTAGCTAGCAAAAGGTAGCGAGTTAACTAGCTTCAAAGTCAGTCTTACATCCTTACCGCTAATCCCAAGAGCTCTTCCGATCCTGACCGGTATGTCACGTTTCTTTTCAACATTTTTAGAGGTGATGGTCCTTGTCAAATAAAGCCGGGTTCCTCTGGACTTCTGTCATCAGTTCCTCAGCAAGCAATGCCATCGCTGCAGTGAACTAACAAATTATCCACCCTTCCTTTGTAGTAATTGATTTTGATTTGTTGAATATGTTTTATCGTTGTCTCTACATCCAAAAAAATCACTCTGAGATGGAACCAAGAATATAGTTGTCGTTTTGGATGTTTTTATATAGTTGTAGCGTGAACACAGACATTCCATTTACTTTACTCTTTTTATAGTTATAGTTATCTTGTGAGATAAAGCCTCTTAAACACAGACTTTTTTTTTATAGCCTTTTTATATTTTACCAACACATTAGGCTATAATTCATAGTGAATGGAAAATAATCACAGAGTATAAGTGCTTAAGATTGGCTACAGTCCATTGTTTATTTTCCAGTGCTTGAGTTTAACTGCTGGCCTGGTCATGCTGAATGAAGGCATGGCTTTCTTTTTATCATAACTTTTTCCATTTAAATATAGAGTATGATGAGTATCTAGTAGTCTTAAAAAACAAAACGAACGAAACAAACATTAAATGAATGACAAGCGAGCGTCACCATATAGTCTGCATGCATGCCAGTATTAAAATACAGCAAGCTAAACTAAAATTGTCCACATTTCATTGTGTGCATAACTAGAACGTTCAAGAACCCATGGGTGTATGCATTTGCTGATGCTACTTTCAGGTGTCAGTGGGCCGGAGGAGGCCCATCCTCTCTCTCTCCCTCCTGCTCACCTCTCTGTCTCTGTCACTTGCTCGTTCTCCCATTTTCTGCTACTGGACAGCTATTTTTTTTTTTTTTTTCATGACAATTTTGGGGAAGCTTAGCTTCCCCTAGCCTCTTAATAGTGCTGCCTATGCTTCTACACTGTAAAAAAGAAATGTTTAAAAAAAAAAAAACACAGTCAAAAGCTTGGCAGCATGGGTTGCCAAACGTACTGTAAAATTACAATAAAGAATGGTAGAATATATAAATAAATTTCCAGTTTTCATGATATTTCCATTGACAGATTGTAACTGTAATGTTTGCCTGCCTTTCTAATGTGAGAGGAAACCGATGCCAACATGAGGAGCGCCTGCGAACTCTACAGTTTATATTTGGCAACCCATGCTGTCAAGCTCTTAATTGTTTCTAAACTTTTTTTTTTTTTTTACAGTGTATATTAAAGTTTTTTTTTTTTTTTTTTTTTGCGAAATAAAAATTTGCAAAATAACAGGAAAATATCTGGGCAGTAACGTTGGTAGGATTTGTATTGACATGTCCTTGTATGTCAAATTACAATTCTACTAGCACAACTATCCTTTTTAAAACAAACAGCAAATTTTATAATCTGTTAAATAACAAGCCAAAAATGTAATAAATGAAGTGAAGCTAGTTCAGGCAGACAAGTGGAGTCGTGCTGCGGTCATGTGATACACACACTCCTCATACAACTCTTATCAAGCGCCCCCCTCTCCTGCACCTGCTAACACACTTTGGCATTGCCATGCTGCTGCTACGCTGCTCAGACTGCTGGTTGCTGCTGCTCAGTATTGCTGCTGCTAACCATACATCATTTCATCATCCCCACCTCCACCCAGCATCCACCTGTAGGCTCTGATTCTAGGTCTCCCCCGGGGGGGAAGTTCCCTATTGTCACTCCCTGCTCTCTAAGGCCCGGATCTACTAACATGTCGCAATTCCCGGCGCAGCGCAAAAAAGCAATTGCGGGTGCAGTTGGTACCACAAGCGCAAGGTATTTACTAAAGTAGGGCATGCAAATGAGCGGATGCGCAAATAATTCATTAGAACTGTGACTGTGCTAATATAAGGGTCAAGCAATGCGCACAATAGCCCATTGACGGCAATGTAATGATGAGCAAAAAAAGCGCAAATGTCTCTCCAGTGGAGCTGGAAGTGTTGGTGGCAGAGAAAACCCCAAAGAGCTGCAGAGGAGAGATGTTTTACCCACGTGTAAAAAGTCACTCTGGAACGACATAAAGTGAATGCAGTTTGGCACCACAAGCGCGATTTAGCAGAGGTAAAAAACATTGGTATGATATGAGGAGGTGAGCCAAAATGCTGACCATAAATAAAGCCAAAGAGGAGCCTTAACTCCCTCGGAGGAGCAGCAGGAGCCTGACTGACATCAGGCTCCAGGCTCCATCCCTCCCACAGGTGCCAGTGGGAGGGATGGAGACCTGCTGAAGGTACGGTTACGTATAGCTGGAGAAGCGACGCACACACCTCTCCACTGTCGTCACAGTTATTACACACACACGTTTTAGCTGCATTGTTTTCTTCAAGGCAATGTCGCGGAGACAGTCGGTGCGTTTCATTAGTCGTTTCAACTGGCACTCATTGACTTCCCCTCGGCACTTCCCCTCGGGGGAATCCCCGTCGCCATCTTAAGTGTCATTCCATTACCCTGATAACTCAAGTGAACTTCCTGAGATCGACCCTTCAAGGGCCGAGGGAGCGAGTCAACAACGATGTAGACTTCACAAGCGCATATTTCCCAGGATGCATTGTGATCGTCCGTCAATTCGGTGCACGAAGAGGCGATAAATATAAATTCAAGTACACGATATTTAGAGGATTTAGACATATTTATTAAATAAACTCATCTGCAATATTTCGTTACTCATTGTTCTGTGTAATTTGTATTATTTATTCTTATTAGGGCTTATAAGGGCAAGTGCGTTCCCTTTCAAATATTCTGCTCCCCTTCGGACTCCGCCCCCCTGCTCTTGCAAGTGGCCACTCGCGTTACGTATGGTGCAACGTATTACCAAGAGCCGAGGGCAAGTGAAGGAGGGCCTGTTAAATGACTAATGAAACGCAGCTAGAGGCTCATAATAGGTGTCAGCAAATCCAGAGAAGGGTCTGCAACTTTTCCTTTTTGTATATTTATGTAATAGTCTGAATATTGAGTGCGCATTCTGCTACTCTGCCAATGAGGCTTAAATTGTAAATTTTTAAGTCCGCATACTCATTTAAACCCTGTGATCTAATGACTGCATGTTATGCTGTGTAGATGACTGTCACTTTGATCTTAGAGCCGGTTCCAGAGACAGTCACGGCAGAGCTATCCTATGCGCAAAATGATAAGACATGCTTTTCCTAGGTCTTAAATTCTGTGCGCAATCAGCAGGTGTTAACGGCCGCCGCCTCTTGATAAATCACGTCCACTGCCAATTTCCATAAATCCCTCCCTCTATTTTGCACCTCAGCCTTGGAACACCCACAAATGCATATGCAATTAGACCAAACCGCAAAAAACGGCGCACACAGATCAACCCATGATTTCAGGCGCAAATGCCCTGTGCGCTATCTTAGCAGATCAGAAAACAAGGTTTTAGCACCAGCAGTGTGATTTGCACTGGCGCAAACCTTTAGTAGATCCGGCCCTAAGGCTAGCTAGGTGTACGCTGCAGGGAGTGACAGGATCAGAGCCTAGATGCCATACTAAACTCTGTATATATATTTGCATTCATTCTCAATAATCTGTTTACGTGAGTTGGCAGACTGAAATGGTAACAACTGTAATTTTTATAAAGATTATAATTAACAGATAACAGATATCATTTACAGTGTTACAGTATGTAGTATTAATACAGGATAGATGTAGGATACATGCAAGATGGAGGACTGTTTCCATGGCTACCACTGTATTTCATGTGTGCTGTCTTGCCTTGTCACCTTGCTGAACTTAGTATTGTTTTTTGCAGATTCCCACCTATGAGAACTGTGCTCCAGCCTCCAGATCCGAGCCAGACTCCACCTACCAGAGCCTCAGTGTAGCCACCATGGATCAGGACCAAACATACTCTACTGTCAGAGAGACTAGATAGTAGTGGGGGATAAAATGTTTCATGTTGCATAAAATGTTTTGCTCAGAATTGAGCGTGTGTTAAACCAGAAATCAACGTGCTTTAGACATAAATGTATTTCCTGTTAAAACAGGATGTTGGGGCGGGACATAATGCAGGGAGGGATCATTCAAAAGTGTAAACCAATGGGAGATCAGTCAATCAGGCAATTGTGGATTGTTCAAAAATCTGTTATGATTTTATTGGTTGGAATTTTCTTTTTTTTTGTCGCCTCCTGGTGCAGCATGAGGTCACTATTCAAGACACTGCTTTCCATGATGTAAATTTAATGGAATTTTGATATAAAAAAAAAAAACAAAACAAGAAAATAAAAATGTTCGAGTAAAGTTTATTTATTTATGTAGCACTTCATCACAAGCATGTCTTGAAGGACTTTACAGAGAACAAGCCTAGCTAGATCTAACTGATCAAAATGATGTAAGACAGTGATTCTCTTTTTCATATCAAGGACCCTAATTTAGTCCACATTAGGGCCTCAGACCACCATTTGATGAGATTTTGTCTTTCGGACCCAAATCTGAGAATATTTTTATTGTTAGATATGATTTAGTCCAGAATTCCAAGACTGTCTGTATTGTAGGTAGAGAGATAACAGTGAAACTATGACCGAAACAGTCATTCTTCTACATTCTCTAATTGTGTTAACTTCTTATTAATTAAATAATGGTGAAGTTTAATAATTCAACAATTTGCTGGGGACCCCTTGGAAGTCCCTGAAGGACCCCTGATGGTCCCCGGACAACACGTTAAGAACCACTGATGTAAGACAAATACAAGAGCAAAAGAGGGATCCTCCACCGGGACGGCTGAGCTGCAATAGGAGCCGGGACAAACAGTGGAATGGACAGCAACACGGACAATGACGATGAAGAAAACAGATGAGGCAGAGAACGGCAGAGACTGTCTAAGATAAGGTAGAAGAAGACTGTGTCGAGCCAGACGGTGCTATGGTTGGTCATATGACAGTGAGAATAAATAGGTTTTGAGTTTGGATTTGAACAGAATTAGCTTCCCTGATCGTAAGAGGGAGTTGGTTCCAGAGGTAGGGAGCTCAGTAGGAGACACTCTACTGCCTGCAGAGTTCTTCTTGATTCTAGGGACAGAAAGGTAACCAGCGTCCTGCTATTATTCTTTCCAAGACTTCAGAGAGAAAGGGAAGATTTGAAATTGGCCTGTAATTATTAAGGACGTCAGGATCAAGGTTTTTTGAACTTTTTTGAGGTTTCATCTGCTTTAAAGTCAGAGGGCACAGTGCCAGAGAAGAGGGAGGTATTAATAATACTGACAACTTTAGTGTTGCAGTTTCAAATTTTAAGAATGAGGAACTTGTTCTATGTCAAAAATGTTCCCTCACCCAGCCACAGTCAGCTGCAGGGTTTGGAGGTGTGACATTTGCTGTTAATCTTGTGTTGCTTCTCATCATTTTTATGCAAAGTAGAAAAGATTGTTTTCTACAAACTAGATCACTCTTACAACAGACTTTAATTGCACCAATCATATTCTGCTCCATGATTTGTCATTATCATCATCATCATCACCATGAGTGGAAGAGTACCAAAATATCCCCATCAAGGAGAGGTGCTGTTACGTTGCAGAATTTTGTTGCCAAAGTAAAAATCTACTCAAGTAGCTCTTCTGCAAATATACTCAGAAGTGAGTTATTAAAAAACAGACAATGCAAAAAGGACAAGAGGACAGAGAGTTTGAACCAGGTAAAGCATGAATCACCAACAATTTACAGATGTTTTAATCCCTCTTCTCTTCTCCAGCATACTCAAACAGAGTTTTCCCAACGATCTAAACAGGTCAAGGCCATGGGTTTGGATCTAGAGACATTCACTGACTTTCCCTCACTTTGTTTCCATCACTCATCACTGGCCAGGTTCTCGTGCGGTCATCATGTTGTGGGCAGAGCTAAGGCCATTACAACCCAGAGAAAGAGAGAGAGAGAGAGAGAAAGGGAGAGAGAGAGAGAGAGAGAGAGAGAGAGAGGAAGGAAGTGGAACTTAAAAGTTGACACACACACACCCATATTAAGACACTTCAGCTATTTGACACGTCAACCAGAAGGAGACTGGAAGAAGTGATACAGGCAGTTCCAGCGGAGTTGAATGTTTTTTTCTTTTACATCTGGATCAAGTTCAGAATGAATATCCACCATGTTGTCTTGTGCTGCCTCTTCTCTGGTGAGAACTGACTGCCTAACAATCTGTATAATGCTGTAATACACACTCATTTTGCACATTTTCATTTGTACATTAGTTAATTGTTGACAGGATGTTGGAAGATGTTTATAACCCCCCATTTGCTCTATTCTTATTTCTGTGCTATTCCACTAATGTAATGAATTTTGAGAATTTTCTCAAACCATAGTTGTAGTTCAAAGAAATCCAGGAGAGATTAATTGAAGACTCATATTTGCCCATTGGTGTGAGTTCTATGTGATGCTCAACTGACCAAGTCTGACTCAGGAAGCTACAGGTGTGGTGTGGACAGACACATTCATACCAGGGGTTTAATAGGAGTTTAAACTCTTTCGGTTGCTCCTCTTCTACCATGCCGTAGTTGAGAGCATCCTGCGGTACGGCATCTCAGTCTGGTTTGGCCTCAGTGCACAGCTGAAAGCCCAGATTACTCGGCTAACACACAGAGCCATGAATATCATGGGAGTCAGGCAGCATCCCACACTCCAGGCTGTCTTTGATGAAACAATCATAAGACAGGCCCAAAAAATTATTTCAGACCCACCCCATGTCCTCCACCCTGACTACCAGCTTCTCCCCTCAGGCAGAGGCTTCAGAGTCCCGCAATACAGGCTCAACCGCTGTAAGAACTCCTGTCCATCAAAGCCCTAAATGGCAAGTTAGCCACAGGCCAACCCCTGTAAAGCTGCTTTTAATTTTAACTGTACATATGTATGTACATTCTATGAAGACCCTATGTTGATGAGGCTGTTTTATTTCAACTACAGGGGTGTTGTCCAGTGGGCAGTGTTCAATTTGTTGGTTGATGGCAGTCTGTGCATGTACTGTAGGTACTGTGTGTGCATGTGTGTAGGTGACAGCCTGTGTATGTATGTATCGTATGTACCCACTATGTTTTTTCACTATTTGTATTTTAACAGCAGATACTATATGTGTCCAAGAAAAATTTCCTTCAGGACAATAAAGTCTAACTTATCTTATCAAAGTGACAGATGGTGAGTTCCCACTTAAAGTCATAAAAATGTTCCTGCATATTTTTGGAGGCCTGAAGGAAGCTTTCACATCCAAACTAGAAGCTGTGCTCACTGAGAGCTCCTCTTGTTTTAAATAACTTGATATTTTTCTTTTAAAAACAGATTTGATTTCCATTTGCATTTACAAAGATAAATGCCCATTGTTTTATGACTAAATATGATTAATATTGCCAATGCGATGTGTTTATGATTGTATCTTATAGTGTTGTAGTACTCGAGATCGGTCTCGGTCTCGAGACCAGTCTTAAGACCACATTGTGATGGTCTCGGTCTCGTCTCGGACTCGACTGCATTTTTACTCGGTCTTGACTCGGTCTCGGACAAAGAGGACTCGGAATTTTATTTCAAGACCAGTCGAGACCACAAGTGCAGTAACATCATTACCTGCTGGTGCATTGTCTGATTTATTTATTTTTTACTGTGATTGGATATAAAACTTTCCCCTTCAAATTGCAACCGATAACTTGGCTTATTTTAAGTTTGAAAGTTTATTAACCATTAAACGCTGCCATCCTCACTCACCCCCCTCTGAGCTGCGCCAAGAAAGAGAACGCAGGATACAGGAGGAGAGAGCACCATGTGTGGCTGAGGAGGAGAGAATGAGAATAATACAATTTGCCTACAGAAATCACAGAGAGTTTTGCAAAACAGTTCTAAGAACAAGCACCGATTCTATACAGGCACATAGCGCGTTCAATTCAACGTGCTGCATTAAAGCATTGCGACACAGTTATCGGTTAAATTATAATTTCACTAATGTTAGGCTTAAATTCCACAAGGTAATAATGTTACCGTTAAAGTCTGTAGTGCAGCAGAAGACGTGTTATCAGGTTACTGTGTAAACCGTTACTAACACAGGAGAGTACATTGTGGAATTTTAAGCTTCACTTTGGTCTGCACAGCGGGGCTCTGGCAGACTGAGTAGGGGAGAGCGGGGCAAGTTGTCACATTGGTCAAAGTCAAAACACTTTAACATAAAAACAATTAGTAGCCTATACATGACAGTAAGTTTATGTTTCTTCTCATTTCAGGAATCAAAATAATTATACATTGTGACATAAAAGCAAGGGTCAGCTATAACCTGATAATAATTTTGAATGTTTTAGTGAAGCTATCTGCTCAGGGTGTTTTAACACTTGTTTCATTCTGCCCACTGGCTTGAGCCTTTCCAAAGGTCAGTGAAATCGAATTGCAGTGTTTCAAAGGATTGCCTTCTGTCACCGAGTACATACTGTACATCCATTTGTATTTTACTTAAATTCCTAAATAATGCTTTCTTTCTTTTTGAATTTTAGCAGAGAAATGGTGTAAATGTAGAGCCATCACTCTGATTACATGGTCTTAAAAATGGACTCGCATTGGTCCGGTCTCGGTCTCGACTCGGTCTCGCCCCCCTTCGGTCTTGGTCTTGACTCGGTCTCGCCCCCTCAAAGTCTTGGTCTTGACTCGGACTTGATACGCTCTGGTCTTGACTCGGTCTCGGTTTAGGTGGTCTCGACTACGACACTAGTATCTTACAACATTTTGATCACCGCTATACAGTGAGTGCGTCGTGAGTTTCTACTGAGAGCTAACTTGTGAAAAATCCAATTGTTTTCCTTTCAGTCCTTATGCAATAGCCTCAAACAATGAAAGAAATAATCAATTCAATTAAAATCTTTATTATCCCACTGGGCAGCCAGGTAATTAAATCCAAAACAAAAGTAAAAGGACTACATTCCCCGCCACACAATTACTCTGTGGCCATTGTGTCCATAGAGTTCTTTGGCTACTGTAAAGTCCCCGCCCTTGTCAGAAAGTGTGTGTTGATTGGCTTGTGCAGCAACATCAACACAGATTAAAAAGAAGACGAAGAAGATGGGGGTAGGAGTGGGCAGGTTTTTGCCGATAGCATATTCTTTCTCAAATTAGGCTTTTTTATAGAGAGAAACACAGAGCCAATGTTTCACAGTGTTGATAAAGTGATGATGAAGTCAGAAAGGCTTCCAGTCGGTCCAAACCCCACTGAGTATTTACTGTGGAACCAGAACCGAAAGCTCCTTGATGTTTTCTTTGGGCAATGGTAGATGTTATTTAAGGCTGTGTCCCAAACGTGATGATTAGTGATTATTTATGTGCAATAGTAGTGATGACATGAGCAGAAGACATTTTTTAAAGGCAAGTTTTTAAGTGGGTATCATTAAATACTCACACGTTACTAGTTACTATTTAGGGCAAATAACAAAGTAAAGTAACAAGTTATTTTCAAAAATAACACTGCTCCTGACAGGAGAAAGTCACAACTAGGGTTGATGGACATGACGTCAACTTTGCATCATTGCATTTAATTCCAAATCTATTTAACGTTAGTGTTGACAAAAGGGTTAAAACATGTAACAAAAACATGTAAAACATTACACCAATTTGTTCTGTGCCCACAGCTTCCCTTCCTCCAGCTGACCAGCTTACAATAAAAGCAACAAGAAGAAACTATTTCACAACCTTCCCTACTGAGACCATTATGGCAAGCAGAGGCGATTCATCCTCGACAAGTAAGTTTTTAACCAACATCTATTTTTCCTGTCTGTCTGTCTGTCTGTCTGTCTGTCTGTCTGTCTGTCTGTCTGTCTGTCTGTCTTCCTGTCTGTCTGTCTTCCTGTCTATCTGTCTGTCTGTCTGTCTATCTGTCTGTCTGTCAGTCTGGTCTTCAACAATATTAGACTCAATTTTGTCCAAGAGGCAATTTTTGTTTCAGCAAAAAGTAAACATGTAAAAGAAGAAATTGTATGACGGATATCATGACAGCAGTCCAATATCACATTCTGCAAATGTTTTATACATGTATTAAAATTAAACATAAGGAGTTTACTGTAACACAAGATATCTTTACACATATACTTTAGGATGTAAGAACAGCATGTTACCATTCCAGAAAGCAGGTTCAAGTCTTACCCTGAACTCTGAGTTAATTAACCCCGAGATAGGAAACTGAGTTTTCGGTTCCAGAACAGCTAATCTGAGTTAGTTCAATCAACTCTGAGTATGTTCACCCTGAGTTAAGCGCGTGCATGAAGACAATAAAAAGCCATCATCAATGGAGCTCCGATACTACGATTCACCATTGCAGCAGGTAGGCTAAATAAAAGGCAGAGCCTCCATTTTAATCCAGTGGATGTAGAGATATTAATGCATGTGTATGCGGACGGTGCACATTTATCTTTTAAAAAAGAGCCTGAGTCAGAGTGGGGAAAAGTGTCAATAAGTTAACACAAAGTTTTATTCAGTGTTGTCCATTAATTCATTTTTTTTACCAGACTTATATTTCCTTAATGATGAGATGATAAAGTGGTCGAATCTGACTGTGTATTAGGCTATAGCTTAAGCTTTAATCTGACGGGGACAAAACACAGGGGTCAGTAACTGAAGATGAAATATATAGTTAAAGATTTAAAAAATATATAGATCAAAGACATAGAGACATGATTGTAAGCCCACAATCTGATCCAGTAATAATGTGTTTGGTGATTTGCACTTGAAAAGGTTAAAATACAGTAGATTTTAAATTTTTAGACATATATTTGTATCTTGGCTCAACAGCATTCAGTGACTTTATTTCAGCTACTTCAACAAATGGAGTAAATTTAAACATTGTCACTGAAATGCTGTTAAAACACGTTAAGACTATGCACCCTATTTAAAAAAACTCACTTTCAAACTGCATTCTGCAGCTGCACCACGATCCTGCTCACTCAGAAATATTAACATTTAATCTCCAATATTATAGGAATGATGTTCCATCAGTGCGACCAATCACATCATGAGTGATAGAGATAATTATTCATTGATCCTACGTGTCTAATGCTTCATGGCGATTTTGTAAATTTAAACTGAGATTAGCACAGCTGTCTTGTGCACAGAGTCACATTCTAAAAAAAAAAAGAACTTCCACTTGCAAAAAGGACATGCAGAGGTTCTATTCTGAGCTGAGGGTGAATTCATGCTGTGTAGGCTAATATTTGAATGTGAAGGCAAAAACTGCTGTTCAAAGAAATTACTGATGCGCATAAAAGCAGTAACTTTAGATAGTCCTTGAGTAACAAACTAATATTCAACCAGGATTTTGATTCTGACATACAGTAAACAGTAAAGCGCTAATTAATGCGCTTTGATACGGATTGAATGAATGAGGAAATGAAACAGCGTGTCTGGCTCTGTCAGAGGGAGGAGACAGAGAGAAACTCAGGGTTTGTTGAAGAAAACCTGCCAGCGAGCAGGTTAGGTTCGCAGAGTCAGTTACCATGGTAACTGACCCAGAGTTTAAGTTACCTCTCTTTCTGGAACTGAAAACCCGGAGTTTCCCTCATCTCAGGGTTAACAAACTCACAGTTTTCACTAAACCCACTTTCTGGAATACCACCCAGTTCCTCTTCCTTCAGCTGACCTCCTCAAGTAAGACAATTTCACACATGGTGTAAACACAAAAAATATCATGTTTTACTTGTACAAGTAAAACATGATATTGTTAGACAGGAAGTGTTTACAGTAACACAAGATGTCGCTACACATATAGTTTAGGATGTGTTGAAAATGTTAACATTGTTTCTAAGTATGAGCTAAGCTAGATGAATCTAGTTCAATCAGGAGAGACTAGGTTAAATGAAAGAAATAGAGTTTGGAGTAGGCTCCATGATGACACGCCTCCTGTGATGAAGTTAGGAGGGCTTCAGGAATGTGAGAGAATTAGGACCCCCCCCCCCCCTCTAGAGCCATGACATTGGTGTTGGCGAAACAGCTGGAATGACAGCGACTGAAAGACAGCACACACATTTGTGAGTAGCGTAAAGACATAGAAAATGACGTGTACAGTATATACTCTCGACCACTTAGATGATTGGTTCTGCGAAAAGGAGAGGGAAAGTGATGGCTTGCACGGCTTGGATATTGAAAGCGAGGGAACGCGTTGGTTAACGGTGATTGGATAAAGAGAAGTTTGAATGAAACTAGAGAGAAAGAGAGGGGCGGAGATACATAGTGTTCCTGACTGAATTTACGTAACACTTCGCTAACTCAGGAAACGTCTGCTCATATCTCACTGCTTCTCTCCCCTTTAGTTGAGATGAAATTATTTGATATTCACAAGCAATAGGATGATTTTTCTCATGTATAATATTATGTTCCCTTCATCTTCCTGACCCTGCACCTCCTCCCTCTCTCTTTTTGACTTGCTCTCTTTCTCCCTCCCTCTCTTTCCCCTCTTCCCTACTCTCCCTCTATCTCTCTCGCCCAGGTAACTTTCTTTCGGTTTTGTTTGAGTGTGTGACTGTGACTGTGGTCGTTGCTGTTGTGCTGCTGGCTGTCAGTCTGCTGCTGCTCTACAAATGGAAGACAAACTGGGAATGTGATGGTGAGTTATCTTTCCACCCTGTCAATCGTTATCATCCTTCAGGTCTTATTCAAACACACACACACACACACACACACACAAATAAAAAGCTTTGTATTGTCTGTTCCACAGGTTCGAACACCAGGGGAAACCCAGACACCAGAAACCTGGAGGTGACTTTCTTTAACTCTTTGTATCTCTTTTTACTCTCATTGTTGGTTTCCACCATGGCTTCTAACACTGTAAAAAATAAAAAGAAAGCAAAACAGTCAAAAGGTTTGCAGCACAGGTGCCAACCGTACCGTAAAATTACAATACAGAATGGCAAATTAAATCATTGTGTTTTCTCTGAAAAATGTCAGTCAGGTACATTATCAGTAAAGGCATCTGAAACTGCAAATTTCCAGTTTCCATGTTATTTCCATTCACAGATTGTTACTGTAATGTTTGCATGCCAACATGAGGAGAACAGCAAACTCTACGGTTTATATTTGGCAACCCATGCTGTCAAGCTCTTAATTTGTTTTTTTTGTACCTTCTTTTGTTTGTTTTATCTAAATGTACATTTTAATAACAAACATATTTAGCAAAATAACAGGAAAATATCTGGGCAGTAACATTGGTTGGATTTGTATTGGCATGTCCTTGTATGTAAAATTACAGTTCCACTTACAAAAGTAGCACTATTATGTGCTAACACAAATAGTGTTAGCACTATTACACTATCACTAACACTATTATTGTCACAACTCCAGTTCTATCCACCAGAGGGCGCCAAACTGGACTTCCAACTACCAGCCTGATCTCCACCTGCACACCTGCTGATCCTCATCACTCATATATACATATATATATATATATATATATATACCTGTCACCCCAGTTACTCAGTGCTTGCAATTCTGTCAGGCAAGTAACCAGGACCCAAGAGCAGAAGTGGAGACAGGTAGTAGGAGTGAACAATGCTGATTTATTCCAGCAAGCAGGCAGGCAGGCAGACAGGTACAGGATAGAGAGAGGCAGATAAACTTACTATACTGGCAACAGATAACAGCTAAGTACACAAGACAGACTCAAATTGCAAACACTGAGGGTACATTCCATTTGGCCAAAATGCGTCCTCTCCTCCGTCCTCGCGGCCTCGTCTCCTCGCTGACTCGGCATCCAAAAATGAGCCGCCATCATGAAGGACGTTCCAATTGGTCAAAAAACGCATGAAGGATCCTTCATGTCTCCTCGGGTGCATTGTCTTGTGTCTCCTCCTCCGTCCTCGCGACCTCGTCTCCTCGCTGACCCGGCATCCAAAAATGAGCCGCCATCATTAAGGATGTTCCAATTGGTTAAAAGACACATGAAGGATCCTTCAAGTATCCTCGCCTCCGTCCTCCAATAAGGCGTGTTCGGAGGATACTCAGGTGTATCCTCGATGCGGAAATAATGAGTGAAGTCAATTAACTATTGGCACGTGCGGATATAAGCCCGCCTCCATCCCATCAGAAAACGTGCGGACATTGGCAGAAAAAAAATCCACAGGTGTAAGTAGCTAACCTGACTTGCCAGATGATTCCGCGAATCCAGCTGCCTCGCAAGGTAAGTAAGTAGCACCAACTTGTTATATATTTTTCAAACAGAAATAGCAGAGGTTTTAAATGTTAGCCTAACATTTGTTAATGAAGGGGTATACTTAAATGTTCATATACTGACAGATCTGCTGTAGTTGTAGGATGTCAAACTTTTCCCAAATAGGCATCAGTAAATTATTTTAAGGCTTGAATGTGATATAGGGACAGAGGAGACGGCCAGCTGATCCTCCAGCGCATAGTGGGGTGAGTGGGGGGCAAGTAACGTGAATTTTATAGGCTATGGAGTTATTTTATAGGATTTATCATTAATATGAATGACATTCCATGGTCTAATAAGCCTAAATGAAATCCGTTCATTAGGACATATAGAAATAGCCTATAAATGCACACATGCGTCTCTTTTACCATGCGCGTCTCTTTCTAACAGGACCTCAAGTCACCAGCAACGGGCTCTGGGTCTGAGGATGGGGAGCAAACGGCTGCAGCTGGCCCCGGTTCTCCCTCATGCATGAGGCTATCGGCGGGAGGCCGTCGGCGCTCCCTCCCGCTTTAACAGACTCATGTGGAGGACCAGCAGCCGGAGTCAGCCGCTGTGCGCTCCCCATCCAGCCCCGATCCCAGTCCCCCTGACGAGCAACCGGGGCCATCAGATGCTGCTGCCCGCTCCCATGTGTGACCTCCGCGGCTTCCTCGGGTCCCCCGGCAGCCAAGAGGCGAAGAGGAGAGGGAGCGCTGCTGGGGTTTCTCCGGGAAGTGACCGAGGACGCACGGGCTGAGCAGCAGACGGAGCGATTTTCAACTATATTAGAGACAGTTTTATTTTATTTTTTTAATGTAAAAAAAATAAATAAAATGCAAATTTCTCTGCCTTTTAGGCGTAGCCTACCTCTGTTTCCATTCTCACCATATTCATAACCTTGGTCACGGTGCGTAATGACCGTTGCCATGACAGCACATATTTTCATCATGAAGGCCGGTATGTCTTTTGCTGGAATCACTTCTGTGTCTTCTCTGGATCACCAGCTGGTTTGCTGCGTTTGTTTGATGTGTCTCTCATTCAGTATTCATCATGCTTATGAATTGTGTTTGTGTGTGTTGCCATGGAATTTCTCTTCTGGAGAATAAATTCTTACTAAACATTAACAGCATTTCCTTGTTTTAAATCGCACATTTTGCTCTTACAGCTAGATCTATGGTTATTTGGGAATTGTATTTATTTATTTAGGAATAAAAAGAAAGCACTTTGGTTCATTGCCAGTAAGTGTCAAACAGCCACATGATCGTTGTCTAATCCAAGTCGCATAAAGGATAAAAGTTGGACAATTTATACAGCACCTTTCTTATCAGTGCTGCAAAGTGCTTCACAAAATTAAAATGTAGCATACAGCAAACAGAATAACGAAAAAACTGAATAAAAACAGAAACGCTTTTTAGGCATTAGGGATTTTTTGTTCTACCTTTATTGAGGTAGAAAAGGCCCACTAGAGGCTGGCATAATTTAGATGAATTAAACATTAATCTGAACTTTGTTAAACGTTTTTATGTGGATAAAACATGAGCCTTAGAATAAGGAAGAGCCTCAACGCAACGCTTCACACGTCAGTTCAATATGGCGGAGTGAAGACGTTCCAATTGACAAGCCAGGTTCACTCGCCTCCTCGCATCTTCTCCTCGTTTCCTCCGTGACCTTTGACCGAGGAGTCGAGGAAGAGACGCGAGGCGAGGAGACGAGGAGAAATCGTTACCAAATGGAATGCACCCAGGGTAACTGGGGTGACAGGTAGGGGAGTGATGAGGATCAGGTGTGTAGACTGATGAGAAGAATGGAATCAGGTGTGCAGGTGGAGATCAGGCTGGTAGTTGGAAGTCCAGTTTGGCGCCCTCTGGTGGATGGGACTGGAGTTGTGACAATTATGCTTTTTAAAACAGAACACATTTTATAATCTGTGAAATAAGAAAAATGGTAAAAAAAAAAAAAAATGGTAATAACTGTAATTTTAATTAAGTGTTATAATTTTGGAAAACGTGAAATCCTTGAAAATTGACATTACATAAACTATTAACAGTGTGTATTGTTAATGCAGAACAGATGTAGAATAGATGCAAGAGGGAGGACTGTTTCCCAGTGTTAATTTTGACAGCAAATTTTGATTTAGTTTTAGTCAGTCTTTTGACTAAAATGCCATTTAGTTTTAGTCATATTTTAGTCATCTGAATTGTTTTAGTTTTAGTCTAGTTTTAGTCGACCAAATATTATATGATTTTAGTCGACTAAATCTACAGTAGATTTAGTCAATAAAAACTAACAGCTTTAGTTAAAGTGTAATGCATTATTTAAACGTTTCTCTTGAATTTAATTTGCATTACACAGATTGAGCAACACACATTTTCTCAATATTGTCAGTGTGTTTGTTTCAGAGCATGATGGCCGTGACTCGAGAAATTAAGTCACTGAAAAAAAAAAAATAGCCAGCCAAGCATGAATGAATGGTGACATTGTAAAATGTCTGTTTACCTGAGAAGTTGCTCTTTTGTATAATATATTAAATTTTGTTTTTATGTTTTCCCCATGGTTTAACCATGTTTTCCTTTTTTATAATTTTATAGTTATCAGACATAATTGTTTTCAAACAAAATCTTGCAAATCCACATTGATTTTATTTTCATTATTTCCTAGAATTAAATATCAGCCTATAGTAGCCTAATTTAGATTGTAGCCAGTTCATTTAGAGTTATTTTATTACATTTGCGGTAAGTTGTCTCCTCCACCATGCTCTCCGCGGTAGTTCATATTGGTATCGCAGTGCCTGCTGGGTAACCCTCGCTTTTAAGCCAGCACTTTAATTGCCTCATTTTGGAGGGAAGGTCGGAGGGCTGAACAGCCACTCGCCCTCGCTTCATTTTGCTCACTTGGTAATGGGACACCCTCCATTATGGCAGGGGCTTGCGAGAACGCGCAAATTAGAGGGTTTAGGGGCCGAAATGGGACGGGGGGACAGAGAGAGAGAGAGCGACACAGGGAGAGCGAGCGAGCGAGAGACAGAGAGAGAGCGAGAGACAGAGAGAGAGAGCGAGAGACAGAGAGAGAGAGCGAGAGACAGAGAGAGAGAGCGAGAGACACACCACACAGAGAGACTACTTCTGTTTGGATCTCTTCCCAACTCCTCTCCCTAACATTTTCATCTCGTTTTTATTCGTTGACGAAAGTGTCAATACACTTCGTCATAGGTTTTGTCATCATCAATTATTATTTATTTAGTTATTGTCTGGTTTTCGTCAATGAAAAAACGAAAATTATTTGTCAACGAAATTAACACTGCTGTTTCCATGGCTACCACTGTGTTCCAGGTGTGCTGTCCTGCCTTGTCACCTTGCTGAACTTAATGTTGTTTGTTGCAGATTCCCACCTATGAGAACTGTGCTCCAGCCTCCAGATCTGAGCCAGACTCCACCTACCAGAGCCTCAGTCCAGCCACCATGGATCAGGACCAAACATACTCTACTCTCACACAGACTAGATAGTAACGGAGTGCTGAGATGCTAGAGTTTCTATTTGTTGTTTAGCACGGAAATGGGCGTATGTATTTCCTGTTGAAACAGGATGTTGGGGCGGGACATGAGGCGGGGAGGGATCATTCAAAAGTGTAAACCAATGGGAGATCAGTTAGGGAGAGAAAGACACTTTTATTTGATGGGAGGGGTGGAGGGGTGGGCCTGGTTGGAGTTTTTTATTTACGCCTCCTGGTGCAGCATGAGGTTATAATTACAGGCATACTGAGCAGGATTTTCCCCCTTGAAATAGCATAAACTCATCCAAAAATGATTCTGCTCAATCATGTGGCCCATATGGCAATTTTCAAAATAATTGTGTCATTAACAGATATAACAGATAAAACACAGGGTTGTTTTCCTAGTGGCTCTGGCTCCAAAAAATGTCAACATGTTGGCGATCGTAAACCTATAGGCTTCAAAACGGCCCTTCAGAAACATATTGGTGACATCACACTCACTACGTCCATCTGTTTTTTACAGTCCATGGACGCAACCAGCAAAATCTTACTCAGTATGCCTTTAAAGATACACTGTTTTGATTTGTAAATGTAATGGGATTTTCATATGAAAATACAAGAAAATAAAGCTTTTGTAAAATTTGGCATTTATGGGACGCTCTGCTCTGCTGAAGACACACTTCATGTTAAGACAGGTGTGTTTTTAACTAAAAATATTGTATTGTTCAGCTCTAAACCAGGGGTGTGCCTAGGGGGTGGCCAGGGGTGGCACTGGCCACCCCTGAAATCTAATTGGCCACCCTAGGTGCCACCCCAAAATCTTGAGTTATGACTGGCAGATGGCCATGTTAGAGGCGGGACCATCAAGCCAGTTCATTTCTTTTTCCAAAACTACGCTCCTTGAGTTCCAAGAAACACGCCAA
Organism: Centroberyx affinis; assembly: GCF_046629955.1. NCBI lineage: Eukaryota > Metazoa > Chordata > Actinopteri > Beryciformes > Berycidae > Centroberyx > Centroberyx affinis. The sequence continues at coordinate 145,796 of NW_027281267.1, forward strand.
GGGGAGCAAAGAGAAAACCAAATTAGGGATCAATGTGAAAAAAACACTATGACCAAACAGAATGCAGCACACACCTGAAGATAAAGACCAAGAAGTAATGTTAGTAGCATACATTTTTTTTTACATGCATACAGTTGACAGTGATACAGTTGACCTGGGCTTTGTATGGAAGAGGATTAGGGCCACATGTGAAAAATGTATTTAAATTCTGCGATTAATCTCAGAATTCTGAGTTTGAAGTCTGAATTCTGACTCAGGATTCAGAATTCTGACCTGGGACCTGCCTACATCCTTCCTAAATGCCACACTCAGTGTCACCCTTGCTTGAGTCTGTGCCCCACCTCGGCCACCCCAGTCAAAATGGCCTGGACACGCCACTGCTCTAAACTAATCTCTTTTAATGACTGACTGGAGAGCCACAACTTGAAGTGGGTCATACATACATTTGGCGCGCAACCCCAGATAGAGAGAGAGAGAGAGAGAGAGAGAGAGAGAGAGAGAGAAAGAGAGAGGCTTGATGCAGTCAAAGGAGAGACTGACTGCATCATTAAGGGAAGTGATACTTGGTTCCTGTTTCAGTGAAGAAGGAAGAGACTCAGAGACTTGGAGGTTCAACAGTTTAACATGAATATCCATCGTATCGCGCTCTGTTACGTCTTCCTCGGTGAGTACAGTCACTCTGTCTTTCTGTCCTTCTCTCTGTCTTTATTTCTTTCTGTCTTTTTCTACTCATACCTTTGTTTCTCCCTGTTTATCTGCCTGTACTCCTCTCTTCCTGCTGCTTGGTTTATCTTTCAGTCGGTCTGTTTCTCTAGTTCTACATTGTGGTCAGGGTTGGGCAGATCACTTTAAAATGTGTTCCATCACAGTTACTGACTGCCTCATCAAAACTGTTCTCAGTAACACAATCCAAGGGATTACCCACATTGCTGATTACTTTCAGTTACTTTCCATATTTGAGGTATGAAGGTACAAATAAGAAGAAATTTTGTCATGTTTGCATACAAAAACAAATTTTCTTCGGTGCCACATTTTATAAAGATGTAGAACAGACGTAATCCTCCTCCTAATCAGAATACCTGATATTTTAGGTATAGTATTATATATACTATTATATATTTGAAGTATTCTGTTACTAGGCAGCCGTAGCTGGATCTAGTGTAGTGTTACAGGACAGGAAACAAACTTTACTTGAAGAAACCACAGTGGCTGCTAGGTGTAAATGTTTGTTTTTTTTCACTTTTATACTAATCATAATCAAATATATCTTTTAAAAACATGGTTACTTGCTTGAAGAAGTGTTTTGCAGGAAAGAGGAAGTTGGTAGTTGCAACCAAAATTACTTTTCAAAATTACAAACTGTGGCTGAATGTGACTCACTTTTAACTTTTAACTTGCTAAATTGTTCTTTGCACCTTCTAAGAGCTGGGAAGAAAACATTTTTAATTTTCCAAGCAGTTCCAGAGGAAGAGCGGCACTGCAGCGTTAAATAACTGTTACCAACCTGACCGAGGAAACTTGTTACCTCTGAGACTGAAAACTCATTTTCATCAACCGCTGCCTTCACAACAGTCCCATGGGAAAACACACATGGGAAGTCAAAGCACATTTCACATTATATTCAATTAATTTTTTTTTTTTTTTTTTTGCCACATGAACATTTTTTCACATTTTCACCTGCCATTACATATGGCAATATTTGTTCCACATTTGGGTAAGACTTTACAATGGCCTTATTCCAGTGTATTAACCTATGGAAAAGGATTGGAAGTGCACAATATCACTGTGTAGGTACTTGAGGAAAATCTCCCTAAATACATAATATACTTACAAAGAATTTCGTCAAGTTTTCATCACACATTAATATTGTATACTTACAATACAATACAAATTAGGGGGGCAATTTTACATATAAATGTACCACATACACCCACCCGACAACAGGAAAAACAATTAAAGTAAGGGGCATTATATCTTGTTCTACAAGAAATGTAATCTAATCCTTATAAAATGCCCATGTGGTTTGGCATATGTAGGAAAAACACAAAGAGCTCTAAAAACCAGGATAGCAGAGCACAGGAGCTTCATCCGTACCCAGGACCAGCGTAACCCGGTGGCAGTGCATCTCAGAGAGGCAAATCACCCAGAGGCCTCTCTCAGACACATTGGCATCGAGCACGTTAGAACTCGAGAAGAGGAGGTGATCTAAATACCCTCTTACTCCAAAGAGAAGGTTTTTACATTTTCACTCTCCGGACTCTCACACCTAGAGGTCTGAACCATGAGATCAAACATTTTCTCTAAAATAATACACAAAAATGGTGGTAGTATCATGATGGCTCTCCCTACATATATGGGTGTTTTTCTAGACCCTGCCACACATATCTGTATTGTGTGTTTTTCAGTTATTTTTTAGATCCAGCTGACTTTTTATAGAAGGGTTCAAGACCCAACCTCTTACATTTAAGATTTCTCCTTTTCCTTAACTGAATACATTTTTTTGAACGTAGGTTATGTAGTAGTCTCTGATATATGGGATTTTGTATCTGATATTATGTTTATGCTTATATATATGATATACATGTATGTTTGATATTTTTGAAGTATGGCTTTTGTACTACTGTTTTTGCTCTATGTATCTGTTTTCTATGTACTTTATTGATTTGTTAAGTATTTTTGGATGTTTATCACCCTGGGCGGTTTGGATGATTAACCACACTTGCCATCATAGAGCTTGTCAGCCTGTGGGTGTGCATGATGTATAAATATGGGTGCGGTTTCCACTTTTCAAACATTTTGACCTGACGAAGATCCAAGTAGGATCGAAACGTTGTCATCGTTAAACTTTTGTGTCATGGAGGAAGTGTGCAGGCGTTACTCCTTTCATTGGCAGTTTTTCTGATAGCCTTGCACTTACATGATGTGAGTATAACTACTCCTTTAACACTTTATAATGCCCTTATAATATTGTAGTATTGTAAGAACACTATATTAATGTGTGATGAAAACTTGACGAAATTCTTTGTAAGTACATTATGTATTTAGGGAGATTTTCCTCAAGTACCTACACAGTAATATTGTGCACTTCCAATACTTCTCCATAGGTTAATACATGGGTTAATATGCTGGAATAAGGCCATTGTAAAGTAAAGTCTTACCCACATGTGGAACAAATATTGCCATATGTAATGGCAGGTGAAAATGTGAAAAAATGTTCACGTGGCAAAAAAAAAAAAAAAAAATTGAGTTCAATACAATGTGAAATGTGCTTTGAATTCCCATGTGTGTTTTCCCGTGGGACTGTTGTGAAGGCAGCAGCTGATGAAAATGAGTTTTCAGTCTCAGAGGTAACAAGTTTCCTCGGTCAGGTTGGTAACAGTTATTTAACGCTGCAGTGCCGCTCTTCCTCTGGAACTGCTTGGAAAATTAAAAATGTTTTCTTCCCAGCTCTTAGAAGGTGCAAAGAACAATTTAGCAAGTTAAAAGTTAAAAGTGAGTCACATTCAGCCACAGTTTGTAATTTTGAAAAGTAATTTTGGTTGCAACTACCAACTTCCTCTTTTCTTCAAAACACTTCTTCAAGCAAGTAACCATGTTTTTAAAAAAATATATATATTTGATTATGATTAGTAGAAAAGAATAGTAAAAAAAACATTTACACCTAGCAGCCATTGTGGATTCTTCAAGTAAAGTTAGTTTCCTGTCCTGTAACACTACACTAGATCCAGCCACTCAGGGCTGCCTAAACTTTTGTGGCATGGAGCAAGTGTGCAGGCTTTACTCCTTTTTTCATTATAAAGTGTTACCCACATGTGTTTTGAATGCATATGTGGGTTTTCACATGTGGCTTTTCTGTAGGAAGTGCCCTTTAGCACGGCACTTTACCCCCCATCTGCCCCAGAGCTGCTGCTCATTGGCCAACAGCAGAAGACTGTGGTTTTACTTGCAGCTCCCAGTGTGAATGTGTGGAACTGTGCGAATGTGAAGCAGCAGTTAGTGGCTAGTCTCTTACAGTAAGTACTGATCATAACTATTGATCACTCATCTTTTCAGCAGCGCTGTGTGATGTCAACACTGGTTTCGTCTTTGACACTCCCGTCCATGAGGAAGCTGAAGGAGAAAATATCACAGTTGGATGCTCGTTCACTTGGGCTGGAAACAACAAGAAGTTCTTCTGTAAGGGAGAATGCAAAAATGAAAACATTCTCATTGAAACCGATAAGGACAAAGATCAGAACGGCAGATACAGCATTGAAGATAAGAGGACTGGACTCTTCTTTGTGACGATCACACAACTGACCAAGTCTGACTCAGGAAGCTACAGGTGTGGTGTGGACAGACTTCTCACACATTCATACAAGGAGTTTGATATCACAGTGACAGATGGTGAGTTCCCACTTTAAGTCATAAAAATGTTCCTGCATATCTTTGGAGGCCTGAAGAAAGCTTTCACATCCAAACTAGATTATATTTGTTGCTGTAGATTTCCATTTGTGTTTACATAGATAAATGCCCATTTATTTAAGACTGAATATGATTAATATTTCCAATGCAATGTGTTTAGGCTTGTAACTCCGAATATTTCGATCACCACTTAGAAGAGTGTTCAATTTTTTTTTTTTATATCATGTGAATAGTTCATGATGTCATGGCCTCATAGAGTCTCTATAGTAGTTCTGTTGCAGTAAAATACCTGATAAACTCTGTAAAACTGTGACTACACACATTACAGTTAATTTAAATATTAATGACCAACCACATTGTTTAGCTACTTCTCAAAACTATATATCCTTGGTGGAACATTAATATTTAACTATAACTATTATTTAATTAATATTGATTTTAAAATATTTCTTAAATATTTTCATAGCATTTATTTTTCTCTATTTATATTTGATGTTACCACTGTTTACGTGAAAAGAAGCATCTCATCCTTCTCATGATATCAGTATTCAGTTCCATCGCATTTTTGTTGTTCACAGCTCCAACCGGTTCAACACAAACCTCGACTGTCTGTCCTGATACAACAACAGACACAACAGACACATCAGCCTTCATAACAGACAGTGAGGATGTCATTTTCTCCTCAGGAAGCTCCACTCCCTCCTCACCGCTCAGTACGACCCAACAGTCTGAACCCCCGGCTGCTCAGGATTCAACACATTCAGGTACAGTGTGATCTAAAGGTTTTAATGTCAGTATAAAACAAAACAAAAACAAAAATAGTGCAGTATGGTGTTAGTTATAATGATGATTAAATATTATACATACAAATCTATAGTAATAGTGCTACTACCACCTGCTACTGCTACTACTATCAGTTACTGATCAGCTGCTTTCGTCTCTTCTGTGGAGAATACAGTAACATTTGGCTGCTTGACTAGCTAGTTAATGTTAATGTTAGCAACTAAATTTTTCCTAGCATTCATTGTGTAGAGCACATCACATACATAGAATTACTGTATGTATGCTGTCTTGGGATCATAAAAATATTTAGCTGCTTATATTGTCATAAATCAATATAACACAGCAGTTGTGATGTCATCAAAATATTTTAATTAGAATATAATTCTGGAAGATTCCAATCACAGCTCGGTGTGATGATTTATAGTTACATTTTTACAATAATACAACTTTATTTTATCAACAGATCAATAAAGAACGGAGTTGATTTGTAGAATTTTTTGTGTGTGAAATGTGTCAGTTTAACACCACCTTGTACCGCTGAACCTGCTGCAGTGATGCTGTTTGTGGGCATGGCCTTGGTTGTCATGGTTACCATATTAGGACTGGCCATCCTTTTCCTATGCAGGAGGAGGACCACGAAACCTCCTGGTAAGACACACACACACACACACACACACACACAGACACACACACACACACAGACATGAAACCAATGTGTTGAAAATGATGCACACAGAATATATTTACATTTTAAGTAAAAATTGTAGTTTTTATCCGCTACATGATTATTTTGGGCGACTATGGATCGGACTGTGTAAAGGTCAAAACTTGAACTCCTGCTGGACAAACCTGCTGCACAATGTTTGCATCACAAAAAATCAGTCTCTTTAACTAAGCCAAGTGTTTCACCCACAGAACTTGAATGGATAGAACGGTCATTCCCATTCAAATCAATGCTCCAGGACGGTCGGAGCGGCGGCCATTTTTATGTGAACCGTTGAACTAACTTCTGTATAAACCGACGTACGGAAAGAAGAAGTTTTACAGCAAGAACCAAAGCAGCTTCTCTGTCTCCTTGCTGCCATGGATTGCTAACATGCTAATGTTGACTAGAAGAGCTAGAGAGAGAAGTCCAGTCTGTGATGAAGCTAACGTTAGCCTCGACGCTAACGTTAGCTTCCAGTTGAGTTCTGACAGTTTGCTAACAGACTCATCTGCTCAGTTCTCACAGTGTGACAGACTTTACAGCCTTAATGTCCAGACTTGTGTTGTCGCCATGTTCTGTGGTTTCACCGGTGTAAATCATGTCTGAACCTGCATGTTTTCCAGAAGCATCGAACATTCCCATGGAAACGGAGTACGCTGCTGTCACAGAGGTGAGTTTGGGGGAATTTGTGGAGTCTGACCAACATCCGTGTGTGTAAAACTGGATTAAAGGTCCCATATGGTGTAAAGCAGGACTCCCCTTGCCTCTGTGATGATAAAGGAGTTGGATGGTCTATCTAAACATGGTGAAAGTATCAAAACGCACGGTCGCCAACTAAATCCACACAATCCATATTAGAAAAGCGAGCCTCTAAACGAGCCGTTTGGACTTCTGTAACTTTGTGACGTCACAAAGGTTCGCTCATTATCATTTTTGTAAGAAATAATAGACTAACAAAGTGTTTTTTTCAAAGCGGTTGAGCGGTTGTCATTGTTTATTACCGGAGAGTCTACCTGTCGCTGCCTGTTCTGCCGGCACTGTGGCCAATCAGAACAGAGGGGTCGTTAATATTAATGAGCCTTAAAGACACAGCGACAGAAACGGCCTGTTCTTGGTAAGGCTCAGAGAGATGCTGGAAAACGAACGTGTAAAAATGGATTGAGAGTGTTTTTGGTTCATGACACCACACACACAGCTTTGAATGGAGCTCAAGACACAAAATATAACTCTGGACAGTGTAGAATATGGGGCCTTTAAAGCAAATTAAACTAACCTTCCCTTCCTGCAGGGTGACCGTGTGTATGAGGAGATCAGAGAGAAGGACAGGCCTACAGTTTACTCTTATGCCAGATACGCCGCCGGTGCTGGAGATGCTGCAGATCCAGACTGTGCTGCTGCAGGCAGCGCTGAGAACAAGGTAATGAAAGGAAATGCGGTGGTAGCATTTATGTTTCGGGCTCAGCACTGGTGGAAACGTGGACTTCCACACGTTCACACTGGACGTGACGCTTTATTCTGCCTCTGATTCCAACCAAACCCCTTAATTTTATCCCTGAAATGTCCTTAATTTCTCATCACATTAATTATCCATTAAAAATAACATAGCTTTAAAACAGTAAGGTTAGTATCATGGGTTTATAAGGGAATTATTCATGAGTTGATTCACAGAGAGACTAGAAATTAAGGGATTTTTCATGCCTTTTGTGCAGGTTTACAAGTTATTAATGAGTTATTAAAGGATAAGGCCGGTGTTTTTTTAATGCATTGCTTACCGTCAACAAATCCTGTGAAAATAACAAAATCAACAATGTGTTTGCTCTACTCCCGTAGAGAAGTATCATTTTTATCCGTCAACCCGGAAGTCATTGGCTCCAATTGTAAGCTAAAAACCTTGAAATACAGCTCACAAAGACATAGATTCAATTTTAGAAATTGCTAACTGTTACCATGAAAAGTCAGGCTGACAAATAATTCATTACGCCGGGGACTATTTTCTGTGCTACGGAACTACTTTCCTGAGATGGAAAACATGTTTACAGCTGACTTATTAAGTTGTTTGAGGAAAAAGTCGGCCGGCCCGGTGCATCGTGATCATGGGCACCGACTACATGGACGAGACGTGTTGGCAAAACAAATTCATTGCTGATTTTGTTATTTTCATAAGATTTGTTGATGGTAAGGCAATGCATTAAAAAACACCAGCCTTATCCTTTAAGCTAAAGTTCCTGTCTCCCTGAATTTTACATTAAATTAGAAGGTAAGCAGTCAAACATTGAGGGGTGTTTAAGGAGGTTTTGATGGGGTCTCCTCCATTAATAACTCCCTTGACTCACTTTAAGGGGATTTTGTTTTGCATGAATCAACAGGGTGAATCAATGTAAATGTAAGGTTACTTTAAGGGAATACTGGTTTGCAGAGTACATAGTGGGCTGCGTTTCCTGGTGCCTTCACAGGAAGTCAGAAGTAACCTCTATAGTGCCGTGTCATGAACGGAAAAAGGCCTGTGATCTTATCTCAAGCCACCAGTGTGAAGCTGTACATCAGTCTGCTCGTCCCCCCAGAGAAAGATGATCACTTTAACAGCAGCAAACGGCAGCCATAGTTGAACGTTTTGCTTAGGGAAGGTGTGACTAACAATGCGTCACTAAAACATGCAAATATTAGCTTCATGAAGTAATGTTCATCTTCTGCTCCATTCTTTCAATGATGGATTAAGCCTTTTGAATGAGCGGTGCATCTCTTCAGGTAGTTTAAAGCTGCACTACGCAAGATGTATATCTAAAAATGTAGCAGCAAAAGCGAACAGCATCCCATCCCCACTAACTGTTCCCTGTAGGTTTTTTTCCCAATTCGAATTCCTCAGTTGAATTGGAGTTGATGACTTTATTCTTGAATTGACCCGAAGCCTGGCTCTGCCTCTCCTTGTTTTCTGCTCCCAGGCTGAAGATGACTCAGACGATGTCAGCTACTCTAAAGTCTATTTCTCCAACGGTCTGAGCGATGCCTCGAGCAACAGCGCCCCCGGTGGTAACGCTGATGATGTCGTCTACTCCGTGGCCCGGTTACCCAACGCTGAAACACACAGTGAAACCAGCCCAGTTCCTCTGTACTCTACCATCACTCTACCTGGGCATTAGCTTTAAAGAGTAAACACCAAACTCAAATCTGTGTAAAGCCTGACATCTAATGGTTAAAGGCAGAATTTTAATAGCTTGAGACTTGACTTGATGCATGAAGAGAAGACTTGAGACTTGACTTGACTTGGGTTCTGGTGACTTGGGACTTGACTCTGACTTGTACTCTGATGACTTGAAAAGGTTTCTAAAGTCTTGACTTGAGATCTTGTGTTTGTGTAAATGACTCAGATTGAAAGTGATGAGATTTGTTCCAGCAGACGACTGAATTTAAATTCTGTTTTCTGAATTTGTATGGAATGATTGAATTTATTGAAGTTGAAACTGATTATAGAAATCAAACTCATGATGCTCTTACCTAGTTTTTATCCTATTAAAACCATATTGCACTAAAAAGTCCTAGATATTTAGTTTTCTTTAAGATATTAAATTGATACTGGACTCTTGATTTGTTCTGACTTGACTTGCTGTTCCACATTTAGACTTGAGACTTGACATTAATGACATGGACTTGACTTGGTAATCTACATTTAGACTTGGGACTTGACTTGAGACTTGTGCCTGAAGAAATCTGGCAGTTTGTTTTTGCCTTGCTTATCAGCAAAAAACACACATGGGAAAATATAATTTGAGACTTTATTCCTAATCTGTAGGGTGTTCTGGTAAATTCGGCATGTTTATAATCCTCCAAACAGCTGGAATTTTAACGGACCGGTCTGTTTATGCGCCGGGGAAGTGGAGTAACTGGATTAAATATGACAGAAGGTTGATTGTTGTTGGGCATACGGAGAGTGTTGTTGTCATGACAACGCTGAACAATAGAGACCAGAAATTACACATGAAAGCCAATAGCAGATGGCAATTTCAGTAGCATGCTTTTTACCTTTAGATGTCAGGCTTTACACAGATTTGGGTTTGGGGGTAAATCTACTCTTTAAATCCGCTGCATTAACTCACATTTTAAGCTTTTATTCAGGGAGTCTAGAAATTAGATTTATGGTGAGTGGAAAGTTAAGTTTGAATCCCAAGAGCCGATCTTCCCGCTGATGGTCTTGGTAGTTTTTTGGTATTTATACAAATGTCTCAAAATTAATGTCATGATTTACTGACGTTAAAATGCTAAACTCAGCACTTTTTAAGTTATAGCCCATAATGAATTTTATTGTCTAGCCAGCATTTAAGAGCAGTAAGAATAGGTGACAATTTTTTCAAATGGTTCATCTATTTTTTTTTCAAATGGTGCATATATTTTTTTGAAAATGTTAATTTCTTAAACCATCCATGATCCAGGGCGAGGTTTTAAACTGCTAGCGTTTAAGGCAAGATGTTTCTATAAGCTTTGAGTTATTATTCCATCTGCACAAATTTTATATTTTTCACACTGTTGTTATTGTATTTTGTTACTGTGTTTTTTATGCTTCATCACTGTGCAAATAAACTGAAATGAAACTAACTGACCATTGTCAAGAGGTTCTTTCATTTCCCTGTTATTAAATTTAGATAGGGAAGTGGCCGGTGGATGAAAAGCAGTGAAATATCCAACCAATATCACCATAAGCACAGTGGCTGGTAAAGCTTTAATTCCTGTTTCTTTGCTCCTAAATGTTAATTGTCACAGCAACAACATTTAGCTATGTAACATAGATTTTACATTTATGTTACATAGACTTTTTAATATTTCACAGTTTTTCCCTTTGCTATCCAACCTGTTAATAAACATGAATTCACCAAAAGGTCTTCCAGGTTGTTCAGGCACAATCTGTGACCAATAAAACAGAAATTATATTTGTGAACAAACAAAATTAGAATAGAAGCAGTACGTAGAATATATATATATTTTTAATGAAAATAAACTGAACATAAATTGAACAGTGACACTTTTAACAGCATATGGTCTTTTTCTTTACAAAATATCTTTATAAATATTTCAGCCGCTCTTCTCTTTCGCCCCGTCGGCTGCAGTCATGAGTTTTGCGTTTGAAGTTTCCAAAGCGCCGCTGTCCTGTAACTTCTGTCAACACGGTTTAAAGCCTCTCATCCAACCGTCACCACAATAGGCAAACCGTTTGAAATTGCACGCCAACAATAACAGAAACATTGCAGTAACAGCAACGAACACACATCTTAGAAAAAAATTTAAGTGTAAAAATAAATTGTTCAGAAATAAATTGTGAATAGCCTTTTTTTTATAGAAAATTAATGAACAGATACATTGACAGATTTTCCCTGTGAAACCTTGTGAAATTTTTTCCATGACGTTCCTTCCATCAAGGCCCGCCTCCAGTGACGTCATCCAATTAAAAACAGTCTCAAGGATGTGGTCTGGTACACATAATCGATGTCGATAATCAATTTCTGGCTTTCAAAACTCACTTTCCTGCCAGTTTTGGAACCAAAAAGTTGGAGGAGTTCAATTCTATCAATGTTGTAGCAAATCCTCCTGGGCACAGACAGAGGGCGATAAAGATCAAACATTACTTAATGCCACTTAAAACAAGTTATTTTTTTTTTTTAGTTTTTTTTAAAGGTAATCTAAAGTCACAATGAAACAATTACTTTTGTCACCTTGTTAGCCAATTTTCCGTGTCGTAACGTACACCTATTTAACAATACATGCCAAAAAATTGACATAATTTGACATATTCAACATATATTGGCATATTTTCCTATATTTTTATATAAAAATCTCATTATTCCTACTTTCTGAAAACTAGTGTATTTTAGTAGTGACTTCATGTACCACAACATAAAAATTCCAACCAATAAAACCCATCACAGATTTTTGAACAATCTTGTCCGTCCCATAATATAAAACTGCCTTCCTCTCCCTCATGGATACTGTTATCTGATTGGTTTATACCAGCGGCCACTTGTGAATGACTCCGCCCCATGTTAAGCCCCGCCCCAATCATTCTGTTTCAACCGAAAATACATCAAGATTTCAAGGTTTCATTGTGACTTTAAGATCTTGTTTGACAAGACAATATTTTTACAGACTGGATCTTCTATATTTTAGTGACATTGAATGATAGATTTCAGGTATTTTTTTTTTTTTATGAAATGGATGCATAGGATTCTGGAAATGTAAATTCAAAGTAAATTCAAATGAGGTCACTGGAGTTGGACTTCACCAGAGCTGTTGAGGCTGAGAGCTGAAACAACACAGAGGCAAGACGACAGAAACACGAAACACTGCATCTGTAACTGTACTTCTAATCTAATCTAGGGCACACACTTCACCCCGACACCGCAAGATTAATCACTGCAAAACTACAATCAGACCTCGATGCTCCACAGACAGGAACAGGAAACACCAGATCCCATGTGGCGTCTCCTGGTTTAGACAAAACTCTTGTAATTCCAGCCTCTATAAATGCTAAAGTACGTTTAGTTCACAGTTTTTCTCTGGGGGGGGGGAAGTGCAAAAATAAATCCTGTGATGAAGCAGACCTGACTGCAGACCCGCCTCCGTTTACCTTCAGTTACCTGTCTGGAATCGACCGAGCATGCCTGGCACTAATGGACCCAATCTGGACTAGGGTTAGACAAGTATATCGATTTTCTCATATACTGTATATACTGGGCTTTAAATATCAGATATCGGCAAGTCATGATAAGATGGAGGCTCCTCCTGACCACAGTCTGGAAAACCTGACATGAAATTGTATTTATTCATTTAATTGTTCAATTATGTTTTTGTCATTTAACTCTTCATTTAAAAGGCCTAATGTTTCCCAGAGTTTGTCTACCACCCACCCTAGTTGTGGTGGGTTGGTTGGTTGGTTGGTTGGTGGGTGGGTGGGTGGGTGGGTGGGTGGGGTTGTTGGGGCGTCTAACCCGAAAATAATTTCATCAGTCTGGGTTTCAGTGGAGAGTTTTAGTGTTCTACATTCTGAGGGAAACTTGAATACTTTGAATTATTTTAGCATGAAAAATTGTCAAATTTTAAGATATTGAAAAACCCCTAACCCTATGCTTCTACACAGACTATGTAACCCTAATCCTAGTTTAAACCCAACCCTAACCCCAATTTTAAACATAAACCCAACCACACCCTAATTCTAACGTTAACCCTCACCCCAGACACTGAATATCTATAAACTACTTTTCACACAGTTATGAGTATCTCCTCCTGAAAGCCAGTAGACTTCTAAGTGACACATCACAGTCAGTTGATAGGAAGCTGAATATCAAATTTGGTCCCTGTTATGTCAAACTCGGAGTCCGCCATCTTTAATCTCCTAACCAATGGGAGCAGGTCTGACAGTGAGGTGCTGTTCAACAGAAGGCTGCTGGATCTGACCCACAACACAGGAGCATCAGGAGGAGGAAGACCAGGAACACAACATTTGACTAAACAACAACAACAACAACAACAACACCACCACCACCACAGTCAAAAAGTCTTTTGGTAATCCAGGAGGAAGAGAGTCCCGGACCTCGTAACCCTTCAACTTTTTCATCCAGACCTGAATTAAGTGAAGAGAATCTCCACCTGAGACTTAAGCTCATTAAAAAAATGATAAATCCATTTTTTTAATGAGGTACATGTTCCTAAGACATTACAAGTGTAGTTATTAACTATAAACATGTTCATAATGTTTTATAACACCATCTCTAGACATCTATAGTGATTTATAGTAGTTATATATAATCAAATGTTTTAAAAATATTGTTTATTATAGTTTATAGAATATGTTTAGAATATATTACAACAACCTGCATTTAGATGGGAAACGCTTTGAGCGGATCACTTTACTTACAGCAGACAGAAAGTGCTTAGAAAGCTTTATAACGCACAAAGAGCAACAACAAAAAGAAACAAAAACACATGAATAGTCATAAAACTGTACTGTAATAAACTATAATCATGTAGTTGTAACACTCTATAGCAGATGCTGTAATACATTATAAACATACTATAACCCATTATGAGCAAATATTTAGGTAACATTACAAATAAGCTTATGAACACTTATAAAATTATAAAATCACTATAGATTCTTATTGTTAGTGTCATAACACATTATTAACATGTTTGTGAGTGTTGCAGTTTCCCTTATGTCTTATAAACACATACTTTGTATTACCAAAATTACTATCAGAAATTCTTCTTCTTATTATTAATAGTAATACGTACTATTACTCCTGTTACAGACAGATCTATGACCCATTTTATTTCTCAACCCGCTTGTTTCTAACTGGATTACAAAAGGAGTTTTTAAACTACGGTGCAAAAAAACAATGCAAATAATATTTCTACTGTTTGATTTTATAAAGCCTTGACTGTCACACTGCTGTGCCGCTCGTCAACGTTGTCGACCAAAAACACAATACAAAAAAACAAAATCAAAGAAAAAACTTAACTTAGAAAGGAACTTAATTTAAACATGAAAATGGAAGACAAAATGTAACTCGATAAATAATTCCCTTTACGACCTTACAGTGCTCAAGAAGAGTAAAATGGCAATAAACAATAATTACAAATCCATTTGATACAAAACAATGCACTAAATGTAATATATGACAGAGAGGAGTGTCAGGTGAGTCGAAACGCTGTGGCACGGGTTAACAGGTACAGGAAAACACCGAGGAGGAGGAGGAGGAGGAGGAGGAGGAAGAGGAGTCGACTGACGCAGAGTAAAGCTGCATAGAATCCATATTACAAATCTCTAATGTAGAGAAGACGATTGTGGAAGATTGTGCGTCGTTTCTACTCTGAAGCAGAGTCTCATACTTAACAAGTTCATCTTTCATTATCTGATGCAAAGCTCAATTTAGCTTCTTAGATTATTTCAGCAACAGTTCAAACCTTAAATCTGACAAAAACAAACAGGATTTGTTTTTTTTTGTTTTTTTCCTTACATTTATTTCACTGACATAACTGTTTTAAATATATGACTCTGCTGTCAAAGTGCCTCAGTGCAAAGCGTGGAGCGTGGGTTCCTTAGAACAGGAGCGCTTCACTGATCCAACATCACTTCACACTTTCATCTGTGCAATTTAATTTCATATAAATCCACAGAACTTCTTAGCCCAAATGAGAGGTTTTGGGGATGAAATGTCTCTTTTTCTGGGACCAAGGCTCATAAAACAGACTTGGTTAGTCTGCTCTACAAGAAGGTTTGGGGAACCAGCCATCATTCTACCATGTATATCTATTTGGCTGGTAAAATAATTAAAGTGGCTGGTGAATTTGGGATAAATCAGCCATGGAGGCCTGTGTTATCTATCTGTCCTGCTGGTCAGAATTAGGCCTGAGACCGTTTCAAGTCCCAGCTCGGTTTCAGAAGCCAGAAGTGAGCAGAACAGGACGAGCGCTCCTGCCCTAAGGCTGAAGTGAATATGGACCCAGGCTCCCAGCTACAAGAAGTCCCTTTAATACATAAGAAATATAACATCAGTGGAAGAACGTCGACATAATCCCTCCAGACGAAGATCCATGTTCTGTTAGTTTTGAATCACAGACACAAATGAAAACGTTTCATTAATCCAAATCGTTTGGAGTGTGAACACTGCAACAAATAAGTCATCTAGTCTCATATTCAGCCTTCTTCAAGTCTTATTGCTCTTAACCCAAGAGAAACATTCTGCAGTGAGGAGAGATAACTCCACTTGTTTCCAATGCAGCTTCACTTGTTTCAGGAGTTTTCTAGAACAGAGAGTCAGTCTGTTGAAACCAGTCAGAATAAGGCAGATCACTGCACTGCTGTCAACAAAATGACTCTTGATTCTACTAAATTCTTCAAACAAGTCGATTTGCATTGGAAACAAGTGAAACTATCAAACCCCACTGGCAGATTTTCTCGCTTATTTTAAGACCATTTAGATTTTTTGCAGTGAAAAAAAGATTTTTTTGCAGTGGATGTTTTGCATTATCTGCAACTACTCAACCACAACATCATTAACTATGAATACAGCCTTAAGATAATATGATTTGAAAATCTCACACATCTTAAAACAGACACATGATTCTTCGTCTGAAGGATTCAGTAATAAATTATTTCAGTGACTTGGTCAGTTTTCAATACACACTAATGTACTTACAATAATGTAAAAAAATATCACCCTCGTTGCCTAGTGATAAAATATTTAGGAATTTGAAGCAAAAAGGCAAAAGTGCAAAAACAATTTGGTTAAATGATTATCCCTTTACGATACAATATGAAAACAGAATAAATAACATCTGAATGAAATGATATTTGTTTTGTAAGGTAGTTCATGAACAGAAAGGTCTTTTTGGTAGTTGATGTTCCTTTCACAGTGCTAAGAGAAAGAATCCGGAAGTCTGCTGCTTCCGCGGGACGTAAAGTCTTTAAAGTCCACATGAAGTTCAGCTGCTGTTTGTCACAGAGTTGGCAAAACATCAGCTGTTCCAGGCCTGTTTCTTTTTGCTGTCACTTGATGTCACAGCGCCCACCGGTGGTCATTTCACGGCGGCCATGTTGTGTGTCCCCCCCCTCCTCAACCGATCATTCGAATCGGTTGGGCAAAAACATGCAAATGAGAGTGATGGGAGTGTTAACGCCTCATCCAGAGAGGGAAAGCAACACCGGACACCAGACAAACGCTGGTAGACTAAATCGGTCTGCTCTACCAGCTGCTCTTTGGAGGCTGCTTTCTGTTCTGTAGATCAGTTTTTGCTTGTGATTCTGAAACGGTGATGAGGACATTTTGGAATCCACTATGAGTAGTATTGCTTTGGGTGATTTGGATTAGTTGCAGAGAGAGGCGTCTCCAGCCCGCTAATATCTGTGGGGAGACACTGGAGCACGGACACTAGAGGACACAGCAGCACATTTTGGGTGTAAAATGAAGAGAAGCAGGAATCTTTTAGGAATTAGTGAATACTGAATACTAAAAAAAACCCTGAAAAATCATCATATAGGCCGGTTATCCCGACAAAACCAGCATGCTTTGCTCTGGTGTGACTGTGTGTGGTGACTGAAGAACAGCAGAGAGGGACAGGGAGGGCAGGGGAAAAGTATCTACTTTGTGGAAACAGGAGGTATGGCCAGGCTATTTGTAATTTTCGAGTTTCTAATAGCAGAATTCCCAAAATAACAGGAAGATACAAAGGTCTGGAAAGGAATAAAAGGTTTTGTAATTTATGTAATGACAACTGTCTGGGGGATGAATATCACGATTTGTTTGAATGTAAAAACACAAGCATTGTTGAGAATAGAAAGAAGTACCTGCCAAAATACTTTGTAAACCATCTGTCTATGTTTAAACTTATATTATTATTGCAGACAGGTAAACCAAGGATAGTGTGTAAACTGGGTGCATTTTTGAGTAATGTTCTGCCTCTCTTTAAATTAGGCTACTTAATTTGTGCTAAAGATCTATTCTGGTTGTTTACCATTGTACTGCTGTTTTGTTTTATGTTTGTACTCCACACCACGATGTGTGGTCTAGAGTAAATAAAATCTGAATCTGAAAAATATTCCCAGGATGCCACTGTGATGCTGTGCCAAGAACAGCTCCAGCCAGTGTTAGCCACCATGAGGAGCGTCACCAAGGCATAAAGGACGTCATCAGTATTGGTTTCAATAAAGAGTTTTAGTGTCATGTGGTCTGAATGTTTTCCCTCCTCAGTTTCCTGGGGAAGCTCCGCTGCCTGAAGCCACCAGAGGGAGCTGCAGCCTACAGACCAGACCAGACCAGACCAGGCCAGACCACACCACACCACACCACACCACACCACACCAAACCAAACCAAACCATACCAGACCACTGTCTACTACAGTGGCTCTCAACCTTTTTGGCTTGTGACCCTTAAAACAAAGCCATGGCTACTCGCCCCCCCTGCCAACAGGCTGCAAATGCAGAGTAGTGAACAGTTCAACCAAAGAATAATTTGTTTAATTTGATTAATCATCAGAGGCCTAGAGGCTCAAAACTATTCAGTATTTTACAAAAAAAGGCAAAAATTTGAGAAAAATCAGAAAAAATACACATGATAATAAAATTGTGCAGTAGAAATATGTTTGTTTCGTATCTTATAAATCATCTTGTGACCCCTGGGGTGGTCCCGACCCCCAGGTTGAGAACCACTGGTCTACTGAGCAGGCTAGGAATGAGGAACATCATCATGACAGGACAGAGGGCAAAATGATGAGGGGGGGGCAGAAAAACAGAGGGGCTCATGGGAAGACCGCAGTCCTGAGGCTGGAGCAGGCTTGAGACTGGAAGGTTGCCAGTTCAAATCCCTGGACCATCTGAGAGTGAATCAGAAATGCTGTCCTCTCCCTCAACAGCTGCACTTGGGCAAGGCACTTAAACCCCCAAACTCCTCCAGTGGAGCTCCCAGTGAACAGCGCCAGACTGGCTGTACTGGGCGGCTCCCAGTGTGAATGTGTGGAAGTGTATGAATGCAAAGCAGGGTGTTGCTGGAAAAAGACATGATGCCCAGTGAAACTTCCCCTGGATAAATTAAACTAAAATAAATAAAGACAGAAATAACCATGAAGTGAATGGGAATGTGTGTGTTATGGCCCTGAAACTCCTGACACATCATGTGAAATAGAGCTGGGCTGATCAGTCAGACCAAACCACTGTGCCTGTGTGCTAGGTAGGAATGGGAGTGTGGATCCAAAAACCCTGACATGAAATAAAAAAATCATACTAACATGAACCTGACCAGTGATGTGGCTTTGAAACAGGAATATAACCACACCAGCATGGGGAACGACAGGAAAACTAGAATATGTATAAAAAATGAGACAAATGATGGTATATCTTAAAAAATCTAAAATGGTACTTGTGTTATCATTGCACTGACATCTGTTCTGACACTGTTGATTTAAGTCTAATGACTGTGATTCGTAACATTATGAAACAGAATATTGGAGGTTCTTAATTTATCCATGATTGCACTGTTCTAGATCAGGGCAACTCGAAAAAAGATGACTGTCACAATGCTGAAAATATAAGAAAGTGGTCCGGTGTGGTAGAGAGAGGGAAGAACACCATGCTGCACCGATACTGGCACCAGCATGTTGTATTTTTCCACTACAGTATGTTTGGTTTATGGTTTGGTTCGATGTGGATGCAGCAGAGCCGTGCTGGTGTGGGAAGGAACCCACACAGGGCTGAAAGATACTGACAAAAAAATCTAATAGCGATTATTTGACAGAATATTGCAACTGCTGATTTAAACTGCGATACATAATAGATTTTTTTAAAACTTTAAAATTGTTTAAAGAAAAGTGATTTTGTTAAATAAACTAGATGTCAGTGAGCAGGATTTACTGAGTTTGAGTCATGGACCAAAGATTACCTGCAGCTCTACAACTCCTTGTTCACAAATCGATTTTGGACACTCTTCATATTGCGATTTTTCTTTTGCTCTGGACCCAAACCAATCTGATACCGGTCCACTTTAACAGGGTGCTGGTTATTATGTTGGTGACATGAAAGTGACAAATGTGAATGTTCAGCATTCCAATGGAAAACCCTAAAGGGGCTGGTACTGTACCAGAGCCACAGCAGGTGCAGTATGGGTAAAACAGGGCATCGGTGCAATAGAAAAACCCTAGGAGTGGCTTTACTCTCTGATTCCCGGTGATTCCCATGGTGCCGCTGAGCCAGGCACTAGGACTGCTGCTGTACCCTCCATCACAGTGTGGCGTGACTTTGGTGTGTAGGGGAGGAGAGGAGAGGAGGGGACGACTCCCTCCGAGCCGCGGTGCCGATGAGCCAGGCACCACCAGGGCCGCTGTCCATCCGTCACAGTGAGGCCCGACTTTGGCGTCAAGAAAAAAATGGAAAATGAAAATCTTGGACCGTTGTTGTATCATCCACCTGTCGCGCTGTGTGTTTGCTCTATGGGATGAGGAGGAGGATTCCTGTGCCGCCTCGGTGCCTCTGAGCCAGGCATCACAGGGACTGCTGCTGCTGTAACATCCACTTTGCACTTGGAGAGTTGTAAGGTGCTGAGAGTCCGGGGTGCCAGGAGGAGGGGATCGGTGTGCCGCTGTGCCGTTTAGCCGGGCAGCACTACTATAACTGCTGCTGCTGCACCAGGCGGCGGTAGTGTGGCATCACTTTGCTCTCTGGGAGGTAGAGCGCCATCTCCAGGGCGACCAGGATGGTGAACTCAAACGGTATCAGCTCTCTCCTGCTGATCCTGAAACGCTCCTCGAGTTTCTACAGAGAGAGAGAGAGAGAGAGAGGGGCAGAGAGAGAGAGAGAGAAAGAGAGAGACGAAGACAGAGAAAATCAAAGAATGAGAGACAGTGAGAGAGAGAGAGAGAGAGAGAGAAAGACAGACAGACAAATGGATAAGTGTGTGAATTTAACACCAGCCTCCAGACAAATGCTGTTCAAATCCCTGCAGTTGGTGGATGAAAAAGCTTCCTGTCCTCATATCAAACTCTGTGTTCTCTGGTTGGAAACCTCTCAACTCCTTGGACCAGTTGGGAAAATATGAGCAGGGAAAATGAATGCTCTCCTCTACCTCATAAACTACTATTAACGTGCCCTGGAGTCAGGCACTGAACCCACAACTGTTGCCACAACAGCTGGCAACAGGAACAAATTGGTCACCTTGTTCTAAGCTGGAGCTGCAGCGCCCCCCATGGGCCAATCAGAGTAATTCTGAAAATGCTGAAACACAGCAGCCTGGCTCCAGACTCCTGAATCTCGTCCCGCCCGCTCTTCAGATTATGTGGAGCGATTCAGAGAGTCTGGTGTTTCCCTCGTCAACGGCTTGCTCTTGCTCTGAGAAACAATCGAGCCAATCAGAGCCTTTGTGGGCGGGACTTGAACCGATTTCACTGGCGTTTCAGCAGAAGAGATTTGTTGAAATCAACTCCTTAACCAACAGATTGTCTTTAAATTATGTTTTTTTTGTCAAAATGGACGGACATTCTTTGTGCAGTTGGTAAATGTCTGCTAACCATGGATGTAGAGGCTGACTGGCTGCAGCATCATGTGACTGAAGTGATGTCAGAGCGGCTGGATATATCAGTCAATAGTGATCGGTTCGGATACATCGGTCACTAGTGATAGGTTCGGTTACATCGGTCACTAGTGATCGGTTCAGATACATCACTCACTAGTGATTGGTTTGGGGAAAATCAGCCCACACAGAAACCCACACAGAAAACAGCTAACGAAAAGGAAATAATAGAGGGGGAACAAAATGTCCCGTCAGTCTGAAGATCAGGATAGAAACACAGTGGTGAGACGCATCATTCCTCCTTCGCCAAAATTCAACGCGATTTTGTGCGAGACGGACGAGCGGACGGTGGATGACCTGGAGGTGACCGTCTTCCCCACAAGCTAATTGTGAGGGAGAAGAAAATGTTGTCAGTCACACAGCAGAGTGGCTGCAGGTCATTTTCCACCTGCTCAGGTAGATCAGCTTCACAAACACCTGACCGAGAGCAAAGTGATCTGACTGATAGGAGATGACAGGCAGAGGTGACTACATCTCTCAAATAACTCTGTGTGTGTGTGTGTGTGTGTGTGTGTGTGTGTGTGTACTTGTTTGTTTGTTTGCATGCATGCACGTTTGCTGGTGTGAGTGTATAGGCATGTATAGGGTTTTACTGCTCTATATACATATGCTAGATAAATATATATGTATTTTTATTGTATTTTATTTGTGTGTGTGTGTTCTATGTACTATATGCATATGTGTATGTATGCACACATTTGACTGTTCATGTG